>NC_048311.1:1609650-1637737 GCF_013100865.1 Trachemys scripta elegans | reverse complement strand
AAAAAAAAGCCAACATGACAGATGGTTTTTAGGCAATGGGAAAGGCCAAGCAGGGGGTTGTGTTCTAAATACTGCAGATATCACAGGAGTTCAGTCCCTATCTCCTCTGGGAGAAGACACCTCCTTCACCTTGGAATTCTCATCTTGGAAGCCTCTAACCCCACCTAAGGTGGCAAGAAACCATAGCAAGAGAGGGGAGAGAAGAAGAAGCAATTAGGTGGAGGAAACCCCTCAAATTGTATCCTAGCACTTAGGGAGGTTGGAGACCCTCCTCAAGTGCCTAATAAGGAGAAAGATTTTAAAAAGGGATCTGCTTCCTCCCATGTGGGTGCCCTAACCACTGTGATATGGGATACCTGATATGTGTCCTTCTCAAGCTCGCCTAATAGAGTTTTACTTTCTTTGTGCATCTTGACCCAGCTGGCGATCACGCTGATTATTAATTATTGTTATTATTGCAGACAGAGACATTAATAAGGATGAATCCTATAAGATATTACAGATATTAAATAGGGTTTTCAACAAAATACTCTAGAAGAACTACAGAATGCTATAGACACAGCTGTTCTTTTCATAGAACTGGTCATATCCTCAAGTGGTACAAATTGGCTATAGCTGCATTCAAGAAAGAAAGAAAGAAAGAAAGAAAGAGAAAGCATGCATGTATGGCTCTAGATTCTGGTGCTTCTAGCATGCAACCTACATGGAGACCCAGGATCCCGTCCCCCTTGCTCCAGTGTCTCTTCTACCCAATCGGGATGTGGCCTGCTGAGTTCAATGGAACCACACTGATTAAGAGCAGCTGAGGCTTTGGCCCAAAGCATCAGATACGTGAGCTGAGAATCTCCCAAACACACGTTATCCACAGTTCTTTTCCCCTTGTTTTTTTTTTTAAAGATCGACACTACTTGAGAAATTTGAATTTCTGAAACATTTTCCCTACAGCTGTTTTCACCTCTTTGTTTTTCAGGCTGTAGATGATGGGGTTTAACATGGGGGTCAAGATGCTATACTGGATGGAGAACATTTCATCCAGAACAACAGAGGAGACCGAGCTGGGTTTTGTGTACTGGAGAAAACCTGTCAGGTAGAATAAGCCAACCACAATCAGGTGGGAGCTGCAGGTGGAGAAGACTTTACGCCTGCCCTCTGCAGAGTGTATCCTCAGGACAGTGGAGATGATGTGAATGTAGGAGATCAGGGTGAGGAGGAAGGAGCTTGATGCAAATATCACAGCAGAAGTAAGAAGCACCACTTGATTGGTGAGACTCTCAGTGCAGGACAGTTGTAATAGGGGAGGAAGCTCACAGCTGAAATGGTTGATTTGACTGGGCCCACAGAAATGCAACTTTAGGGCAAAAACTGTGTTAAGCAGGGCATGGAAGAAGCCTATTGCCCATGCACCACTCACCAGCTGAACACAGATCTCTTTGCTCATTCTCTCCATGTAACGCAATGGGTCACAGATGGCAGTGTAGCGGTCATAAGCCATCGCTGAGAGAATAAAAATTTCAGTAGTAGCCAGCTGCAAAATGAAAAACATCTGTGCAATACAGCTATTGACAGAAATGGTTTTGTGCTCTGCTAGGAAATGCACCAACATCTTAGGCTCTACGGTTGAGGCATAGCAGATATCAACAAAGGATAAATGAGACAGGAAGAAGTACATTGGGGTGTGAAGGTGAGGATCAGCCCTTATCACCACCATGATCACCATGTTTGACAAAAGCGTGATTAGGTAGACAAGTAAAAAAACCAGGAAGAGAAAAATCTGCAGCTGTGGGTCATTGGAAAGTCCCAGGATAATAAATTCAGTCACTTCGGTTTGATTTCCCATGGATTCTTACTCAGGAAAACTGACCTGTCAGACTGGAAAAAAATACAATTAATACACAAGTAAATTGAAATGGCATGTGGAGATCATCTGATCAGTAGGATGAATGTAAAGAGGCCTTCTACATCCTATAAAATGTGTGTTTAAAATAGGCAAAAATGGGCTAGATGCAGAAAAGGACTTTGGCACCAAACTACTCCTTTAGTTCCCTAAATCCCAGGATAAGGCCCTACTGGTACTCAAAGAAATACCGCTCAGCTGTGATATTGGGACAGTTGGACATAGGGCTCCCTCATTCTCTCCTGTTGAAGCTGTTCTACTGTAGTTAAATAATAAAAAAAGCTTTGGAATAGAGGGACTGGATACTGGAGGTGAATGCCCTAACCAACAGGATATAGTCCACTTGCTGTCTCTCTCTAGCCTAATATCTCTTTCATCTGTCCCATTAACTTAAATAGAGCTATGGCTGATTTACAGCAGCTGGAGATTTGGCCCATTGGTGCCTATGGAGCTATGGCTGATGCACACCATCTTGGGATCTGGCCAATTCTATAAATACTCTACAAAAACGACAGAATGTAATATCTGTAGAATCTTATTGGATTGATCCCAATTACAATATCTAGATGACAGCCTCCTCCCCAGCGGAGTGTTTTGTGTGGAGGTGGGCAACCTCATGTATCGTGCAACTGTCCAAACAGCCAGAGATCATTTGTGACAATAAAGTGAAAAGGAGTCGTCTTATAAACCAAGAAGTGATCTGAGGTTGTCTTTTGGCAAAACCAGAAGAGAGAGCCTGGAGCTAAGAAAATGCTCCAACACTGGAAGGAGAGAAATGACAACACTGAGAAAGAAATGACCGAGTATAGACTCACTGCACAACTGAGAGCTTTATTCCAAAGAGGAGAATTTACACAAATGAAGATTGAAAGCCTGAAAAGGAGATTAGTCATGTAGAACTATGTACAAACATTTTGGTGGGAGCAGTGACATAGGATAAACAGAAGGCAGAAATGGAAGAAAATTGAAGGACAAATATGAGTGAAAGAGCACCTGAAGAAAGTAGAGAAAATCTGAAGAATTTGTTGATCGAGATCATGCAGAGTGTAAAAGACATTGAACACCAGCACTACCAACTGAAATTTGTAGACCATCACACACTGGATGATATAATGCAAGTACTTAATGACGTGCTCAAGGAAACTGGAGAAAAAACCTACAAGGATTAGCCAGTACAATTATATAATTTATGCTACAGTAACAGTAGCAGATCATTGGTTTAACATCAATCCATCTGAATATATGAACCATTGGAAAACTTCCTATCTTCAAGAACCTCCATGGAAATGAAGGTTAAAACAGAAAAATACGCTTTTTTATTGAGATACCAGCCTACTGTATGAATATGGGAAAAATCATTTGAAGAGAAAAGAGCAGCATCCTTGGAGATGAAATATCAGCTGAATGAAAGGATGTGAGAGTTATGAAGGAACAATGTAAAGAGAAACTGATCGCTTAGTGTCATGGACTTGAAAGATCTCAGCACAAAGTTATTAGTATGGAGAGAACAGTCACTTCACTAGAGACCCTAGGAGAGTCTTTCATCTGATTGATGGAAAAAAATAAAAATAAAAAACAGAATAGTCAAAATCAGAGAGCCAATAAATGACGATGAAGAGTTTCACTGCTTCTGGAAGGAAATCTAGTCTGAGACTGTACAACATAAGCAGAGAGCAAACCGGATTAGAAATGAAAGAAAAAGTTTACAAAACACAGCACAGAGGAATACACAGAAACACCAAAGAAAGAAATGAGGTACTGAGATAAATGAAAAATTGGAAATCACCCGGACCAAATGGGATACCTGGATTCTGGCTGAAATGCCTTACAACACTCCATGATTGTTTATTTGAACAAATTAATAAATGTTTGACGAATGGATTTCAAAAATGGATGGTGACAGGGACAATGAAAGAAAGAAAGAGAAAGAAAGTTGTAGTGATTCTATGAATTATAGACTGACCACATGTTTACCAACTATAAGGAAACTTCTACAATAATTCCAGGAAAGACGATCTGGATAGTGCTAGCTCACAATGGAATGCTGGTTCCTGAGCAAAAAGGCAGCACAGTAAACATGAAAGGAACAAAAGGCCACTTCTGGCTAAACAGGAGGATCACAGAAGATTGAAAACAAAGAAAGTCTACCCACACAATGGCTAACTTTTTTTCCACCAGAGAGCATCCAACAGTGTCTCAAAATGAAGGATCACCGAGACACTGAAAATGTCCAAGGTTTATCCAAGGATCATTCCCTTTCTGTAGCAATCTGTGTTTAACTGGAGCACTCGACTCTCCCAGGGAGGGACTAATTGATGAGATTCAAATTAAAAAGACAAATCTTTCAAGGGGATTCCTTAGCACCAGTGCTGTTTGTGGTAACCATGCTGCCACTGACATGGATGCTTGTTGAGATAATCACAATTTACCATATCATCAAAGACCAACAACCAGTTAACAATTTGTTAGACATGAGCAATCTGAAACTACATGAACAGTCACAAAAAGGAGCTACAGAGATTGATGATGTGTGGAAAAGTTTGGTGAAGATATAAAGCTACGCGTTGGCTTGGCTAACTGTGTGTCAGCATCTGTAAAAATGGCCAGATTGGTACAATCTGATGACATACAAGTTAATGATGGAACTATCCATGATATCTCAGCACGACCCCTACAAATATCTTGGAATCAGGGAACTGTCAGAGCTACAAAATAAGAAATTGAAAGGAAAAGTGAGGAAAGAATATTACAGATGTACAAGAACTACTCTATGGACAAAACTGAAGTCTAAGAATGTGCTCTGAGCCATTAATATGTGGGGGGGATGCCAGTAGTACAGAATATTGCTGGAGTGATCAAGTGGAATTGAGAGGAGAAGAAAAAAATGACATCCAAAGACGACAGCTGCCGGTGACGCATAGAGTATTAGATAGCAATCAAGTCATGGACAGGATGTACATCCCATGATGCGATAAAGGAAAACCTCTGCTATCTGTGGATGAAGCAATTGATAATGAGCACTATAATGTCAAAATATATGAGGAGTTAACCAGAATAAAGATCATCCGGTCACAATAACAAGCAAGACTGAGCTGCATCCAAGCCCAAGAAAGCATGAAAGAAAGGAGAAAGCAACCTGCCAAAAAAGATTTGAAAGGTTTACACAGAGATTAATGCACGGACAGTGGTGGAGAGAGATCAAACCTATTGGTGATAGAAGATTGACAAACTCATGACTTGTAGAAGGATCCCTGGAAAAAAAAAAAAAAGAGGCAGAGCTTCATAGTGAGCGGATAAGAAAAATCCTTACGGGGTTTAATTATGTAAGAAGTAAAATTCACCGACAATTGCTCCCCAAGTCGCAGAATGTGTTCTAAAAAGGAAGAGATGGTGGAGCATGCGTTGAGCAACTGCTAGAGTCTATCTGGGAGAGAATATATGAACAGACACTCTGAATTTGCCAAGTGTCTGCACTTCATACAAATCCATACTTGCCACAAACTGTGCTATTACGAACACAAAGCTGAAAGCGCTCTAGAGAATGAAGATGGTAAGATTTATGGAATCTGGCCATTTTCACAGACCAAATGGTGCAGTCAAACAGGCCAGACATAGTTGTAGAAAAAGACAGCAAACAAGCCCATGTTAATTGATGTTTCTGTGCCAACAGACAATCAAAAAAACAAGGAGAGAGGATGGTGAAGTATGAAGAATGCTGCCTTGAAGGACTCTCTGCCCTGCAGATGTGCCCCGGCTAGCTGCGGGAGAGGGAGAATGAGGTAGCGGGGGGAGAGAGAGAAGGGGGTGGCCAGGGCTTCAGCAGGGCGCTACCACGCGGCCCATCCTACTGTGCCCCATGCCGGGAGGGCTCCGCACCGCTACGATTGGCTGGGAGAGAAGGACGCAGGCTGCCCTGCCGGGCTTGCTGCAGGGCATTCCCATCCTCCATGTCGCTGCCCCCTACAGGGCGGCTGGAGCGGAACAACAACAACAACAACAAAAGCAGCCATGCCGCCCTAGGTTTGGGCGGAATGCCGCCTCCTACAAGCTGCCACCCCAAGCACCAGCTTGCTCAGCTGGTGCCTGGAGCCAGTCCTGGCTAGGGGTAAAACATGCTAGGACTGCAAGACATCATGGTCAGTGACTTCCAGCAGACAGCGCTCTTAGGCACTGTGAGAAGGTGAAGGAAAGACCAAAGAAAATGAATGAATTTGAGCACCTGAAATACAGGAATTCTGTCAAGGGTTTAACAAGACTCCTGACTACCCAAACCTACCGAATCCAGTCAGTCAGTATTTATAGGAGACACATGGGGATCCATTTTAGACAGCAGCTTCTTCTTTTTGACTCTGAATATCAGGCTGCTCATACATAAGACAATCTGTCCTGCCCTCTTGGAAGTGAATGGCTATTTTGACATTGATTTTCAGTGGAAATGGGAATGAAACCAGTGTTCTGTCCAATGCCAAATTGATGTTTAAACCCTAATGTCTGCCAGAGAGAAACTAAATCTTTTCCCCATTATAAGCTCATCAGACAAATGCCCAAGCAAAGAGATCTTGTGCTAGAACCAGAATGTCACAGGCAGATTCTGTGCAAAGGGAACTCCAAAGCTAAGCACCATCTCCAGAGAATGCCCTGCCCCAACCTCATCACTCCCAAACAGAAACACTACTGCTAACAAGCACAAGCTGATCTAATTTGTCTCAGTGCTGTTGAGAGAGAGAGAGAGAGAGAGCGAGCAAGCTGGGTGATTCATATAGTAGCTGGGTTGCCAGCCACAGCTCCTGTGCTGTAACTGACAGTGTGAGCAGAGTGTTGCATCCTGGCAGAAGTCTATAGGACTCTGCAGAGAGACCCACCCTTAGATAAGTGGAGCAGAATCTGGTTCTTTGAAACTGAAAGATTAAAATGAATAAGAATATGAATCAACTCACCTGCCTTTTAAACATGGATTATAAATATAGAGAGATCATTCTGACCTGTGATCTTCTCTGTTTTCTTAGCCAAATCAATAAGTAGGTAGGTAGACTATCTATTCTATCTGCATCCAGAATAGAGCATCTCAAGACATCCAATAGGTCTATGGATGTGATCCTTGGACCCTTTACCTGGAGCAGTGAAACCAATCAAGGTGTGTAGGGTTATCTGTGGGAATGGAGCAAAAAGCCTTTCCTGAACTGCCTCCAAGATTAAAAGCTGATTTCTTGAGAATGGTTTAAATGCTGTTTTGTTCCCCTTGGGACAAGATCCCTGAAGTTCACTCTCTGTAACAAGCTACCAATAACATTGGGCTGGGTCAGCACTGAAGCAATGCTCTGTAGTGCCTGAAAATAAGAGCAATGAGACTTGGCTTATCACAGGATTTAGGTACACAATCTCAGCAACCGTCACTAAAAAAATAAAGTGTGTATTTAGGCTGTTTCCAATATGGGGCGACACATTTCAGGAAAGATGTGGACAAATTAGAGAAAGTTCAGAGAAGAGCAACAAAAATGATTAAAGGTCTAGAAAATATGACCTGAGGGGAGATTTGAAAAAAAAATAGGTTTGTTTAGTCTGGAGAAGAGAAGACTGAGAGGGGACATGTTAACAGTTTTCAAATACATAAAAGGTTGTTACAAGGAGGAGGGAGAAAATTGTTCTCCTTAACATCTGAGGAAAGGACTAGATGCAATGGGCTTAAATTGCAGCAATGGTGGTTTAGGTTGGACATTAGGAAAAACTTCCTAACTGCCAGAGTGGTTAAGCAATGGAATAAATTGCCTAGGGATGTTGTGGAATCTCCCTCTTTGGTTGTCCAATCTGCTCTTAAAAATCTCCAAACACCTGTCAGGGATGGTCTAGATAATACTTAGTCCTGCCTTGAGTGTAGGGGATTAGACAAGGTGACCTCTTGAGGTCCCTTCCAGTTAATAGAATGTGAGGGTTGCAAGGGACCTCAAAAGGTCATCTAATCCAACCCCTTGCTTAAAGCAGGGCCAATCCTCAGACAGATTTTTGCCCCAAATCCCTAAATGCCCCCCCCTCAATGATTAAACTCACAACCCTGGGTTTAACAGGCCAATTCTCAAATCACTGAGCTGTCCCTCCCCCGCAAGAAGTCACTGATGCAGTCCAGAATTAGACCCAGCTCGCCGGTGTCCCAGTCCAGTGCCTTAACCACTGCCCTACAATCAGCAGGCCCAATTCTATGATTCTATAATGGCAGTAAATAAATGTTGAGACAAAGGAGGAGATAAATTGTAAGTTTATTCACCAAAAAGGATGTTTTGGTCAACTCAAAATTATTCATGATTTTAACACAAATTTTACTGAATTATTTCAGCCAGAAAAATAAAGATTGTGCTAAACTCACAAAACAGCAGGAGGAAGAGGAGTCCCTCTGCTGCTGCTTTTCTTGGAACTTCAGTCCATTGGTTAGGTCACTTTCCTTGCATGTGGGAGACCATGGCTTTATTCCCCTCTCTACGTGGGGGTGGGGGCACAGATTTGAAGTGAGATCTCCCATCTCTGAGGAAAGTGCCTTAATATCTGGGCTATAAGGTGTTCTGGAGTATGGAAGCTGTTCCACAATTTTATATATACATATATATACACACACACACACACACACACACACACAGTCAATGGACCAATGTGTTGAACCTACCAAAGGAGTCCCCTAACATTGAGCTACAGTGTAATTTTAGTCCCATGACTGGCCAAGTATTTTATATAAGTGGAATAGCTTTAATAGGAAAGCTTGAGAAAACTCCACCCCTGTGTACCTATATACTGGTGGTTAGGGCCTTCACCTGGGAGGTCAAAGTTTCAGTCCCTGCTCTACAGGAGGTAGAATGGGGAATTGCACTCAGGTCTTCCAGAATACCAATAATTAACACTGGGCAAATGGTTGGAAGAAGGGTCACCCCCTCCTCTTTCAGGTAACTTGGTCAACCAAATCCCATTGACTTATGCTATAAATCATTTAGGCACTTCTAGAAATGTCACCTGCAGTTTCCATTTCATGAGGAAAAATGCTGTAGTTTGTTATAAATGAGAAACACCCATGGTGTTTTCTCAGGAAACTTGACTTTGTTTCTCCTTGTTTTGTGGTTCGCCTTAAGGTCTGCCTGAGAAGAGTGACATTATGATTTCTGTGTGTAAAGCAATGGAGGCTAGCATTTTCAAAGGAGCCTAAGGGAGTTAAACAACCTACATGCATTGAAATACAATTTTCACTCAGTCAGTGGGAGTTTTACAGGGAGTAAGATCTGAGTAAAAGTTGAGATCAAACCTAAGGATCTAAGTATTAAAAAAGTACATTGGATAGGAATCTTGCTCATGAAGGCTTGTCAGTCAATGAAGAAACCAATATCTATTGCCTAGAACAGCTGATCTCAAACAGTGATTCATTGTCCTCCAAAGGCCTGTGGGCCATATTTTTAAAGTTCTTTAAGTGACTGAAGACACAGATAAATACCTAGGAGTACCTAGTTCCCTTTGACTTCAAAGGGAGTTATGTAAATGGATGCTTTTGAAAATCACAGTAGGCATCTATCTTTGGAAATCTGGCCATATGGTTCTCTTCCTTCTGGCCTGGAGAGAGGAATATTTTGAAAACCAAGAACTGGGGAGACTGAAGTATTGGAAGAAGCAGTACAGAAATGAAAGAAGTTGACTCAGAGGGAGGAAGGCATGATTATATTTGAGAAAACTTTACAGGGCACAAAGCAAAGAACTTAAGGAGAATATTTAAAGTTTGAGTCTAAGGGAGACAAGTTGGATGTTTTCTTACATTTTCAATGGAGATTAAGGGAGTTATGCTTCAAAATTCCATTGGCTGTCAACTAACTCCCTTGGGCTCCTTGAAAAATCTCAGCCTGCGTATATATAGGTAGATGGTTGGATATCAACAGAGTGAGTAGATCGGTAGGCTGGCCTACCAGGAGGGTATAAAATGGTGTAAGTTAAAGTAGGCTGCTACCTATTTATTGTTCACCTTTTATGGCTCGTAAGATCTATGCTATGTCCCAACTTTTAAACAGTCCCTTGGAGGAATCCCTTCAGTGTGCCAGACCCCCAGAGGGTCCCACTTAAAGAAAAGTCCTTGTGGCCTTTTACACCCTGAACTCTGCACAGTGAGTCCTTCTGTTGGTATAGAGAAGCACAGCCTGCAGTCCATCCTGGTCCAGCCAGCGCACCACCCAGCCAAGCTGCCGGGGAATCCATTTTTGTCTCTCTCCCTCTGTGAGTCCTTGGTGAGGGCTGTTGAGCTGCCCTTAACCCAGCCACCTGACACCTCTTGGCTCATCCTCCTCCTCCTCCTGCAGGCCCATGCTGAGTTCACATATTCCGCCTGATGGAGTTGCCCATGGGCAGGTTGTGATGTTGTGCAGTCTATATGGTTTTATAAAAACATAATAAGAAATTAATAGAATGTAACTGGAATAGTTTTATAAAAGCATAAGTGAATATAATGTAACTGGAATATGCTTCATGCAAAAGGTCTCTTGTAAGGTATCATTACAAAGCTGATAATCTACTGAGTGTGTTCATCCTATTTGTATAAATGAACCACTCTTGTATCTAAAACTAGAAATATGAAATATAACTCTGAGGGCCTATTGTAATTGTGAAAAGTGTGGGCCATTAATAGTGGTTTGGAATCTTGATGACTCCATTAACCAGGACCATTGTCTGCAGATGGCTATGTTTGCCTGTGAGTCTTCCTGTCTGTGTGTGTGTTGACAAGTGGGTACTGAAGTCTTGCAGTGACATGTGATCATGTCACCTGACCTGGAATCCATCTTTAACCTGGTGCTTTTCCAATGGGGGAGGGTGGAAACCCAGAGGGACTAAGGGTTCCTGCCTTATGCAAAAGATATATAAAGGGGTGGAACAGAACAAAGAGAGGAGCCATCATGAAGAATCCCCTAGGTATCACCTGAGCTGGAACAAGAGCTATACCAGGGGAAAGAATTGTGCCCAGGCCTGGAAGGTGTCCAGTCTGAGAAAAAACTTACTGAAGCATCTCTGAGGGTGAGATTATCTGTATTCAGTTTAATTAGACATAGATTTGCGCATTTTATTTTATTTTACTTGGTGACTTACTTTGTTTTGTCTGTTACTACTTGGAACCACTTAAATCCTACTTTCTGTATTTAATAAAATCACTTTCTACTTAGTAATTAACTCAGAGTATGTATTAATACCTGGGGGAGCAAACAACTATGCATATCTCTCTATTGGTGTAATAGAGGGCAAACAATTTATGAGTTTACTCTACATAAGCTTTATGCAGGGTAAAACGGATTTATTTGCATTTGGACCCCATTGGGAGTTGGACATCTGACTGCTAAAGACAAGCACACTTCTGTGAGCTGTTTTCAGGTAAACTTGCAGCTTTGGGGCAAATGATTCAGACCCTGGGTCTGTGTTGGAGCAGACAGGAGTGTCTGGCTCAGCAAGATGGGGTGCTGGAGTCCTAAGCTGGCAGGGAAAACAGGAGCAGAGGTAGTCTTGGCACATCAGGTGGCAGTTCCCAAGGGGGTATTTGTGATCCAGCCCGTCACACAGGTGTCAGTTGTTCAATCCTTGGGGCTCCCATTGTCTTTCTGTATCCTCCATTGAAATGGGTCAGTTCCAGATGGTCCTTAGTGACCCACTCCTATCCCCCAAACAGTGACATGACACACACACACACCATGTCTCCAGCTCAGCCCCTAGTCAATTTTAACCCTTTTGCATCCACTGGGTAGCAATCCCTGGTCACATATGTCACTGCCTTGCATGTCATTCATTACATTATTACAGAAAATTCCCACTTCATCACACAAACTCTGACTGGGCCCTATAGAATACACCCAAATCACTCTACACAATCTGTCCAGTTTAGCCTGTTCTATAGGTTATGTATTAATTATATTTATATGTTTGGGAACCCCGATGTGCACAGTTGCAACAGTCACGCTCAGGGCCGGCTCTGACTTTTTTGCCACCCCAGGCAAAAAAGCCTCCGGCCGCCCCCACCCCCCCCCCAGCGCCCTACCCTGCCGCGCTGGGGGGGAGGGCGGCCGGAGCCCCAAGGGGAGGGCGGCGAGCCCCAGCTGGGGCTCCATTCTCCCTGGTGGCCAGAGCGCCGGGGGGAGGGTGGCAAGCCCCAGCTGGGGCTCCGCTCTCCCTGGCGGCTGGGGGGAGGGCGCCGGGGGGAAGGGCGGCTGGAGCCCTGGGAGGAGGGCGGCGAGCCCCAGCTGGGGCTCCACTCTCCCCGGAAGCCAGAGCGCCGCGGGAGGGCAGCGAGCCCAGTCGCGGCCCCGCTCTTCCCGGCGGCCGGAGCCGGAGCACCGCACCACGCCTCCCCCCTCCAGGTGCCGCCCCAAGCACAAGCTTGGTGGGCTGGTGCCTGGAGCCAGCCCTGGTCACACTATAGAACTCTTCTATATTTACAAATAGTTCATTATTACATTTAGCAAAGTAACAAGCAATAAATGTAGTAAGGTAGATAGAGAGACTACAGAATGTACATCTGCACATCCATATACTCACACCATCCCTTGCAGAACAACCTGAAATATTAGCCATTATCTTCATTCTCATCTGCAGTGGCCATCATTCTGGCTCCTCCAAGAGATAGATCTCTCTCTTCTACCATCCATAGACTGGGATACAACTCCTATAATATGTTATGCCAATGGTTCTGAAACTGAGGGTTGTGACACCCCCCACCTCCCAGGGTATTATGTGGTTATTACATATGTCACAAGCTGACAGCCTCCACCCTCAAATGCCACTCCACCTCCAGGATTTATAACAGTGTCAAATATTTTTTAAAATGTGTTTTTAATTTATGGGGGGGGGTCACACTCAGTGTAACACAGTCGTTCTCAAACTTTTGTATTGGTGATCCCTTTCACACAGCAAGCCTCTGACAGGTTTCAGAGTAGCAGCCGTGTTAGTCTGTATCTGCAAAAAGAACAGGAGTACTTGTGGCACCTTAGAGACTAACAAATTTAATCTAATAATTTTGTTAATCTCTAAGGTGCCACAAGTACTCCTGTTCTTTTTGTGTTACACTGACACCACTATATCTAATGCATATTCAGTAGGGTTCCCCCTTCCCCTTATTTGTGTTTCCTCATCCTACTAATATTGATGTGTCTTTCTTCTATAGGTTAGTATATTAATACATGTAACAACCATTTCAGCTCATGATCAAACCCATCAACCCTTGCTTAAGCGGATTTGCAGTGATTACTTCCATGTTCGTTGTGGCAACACTTACTGGACCATTCTAACTCCTGGCATTGAGGAAGCTCTTCTTAGTTCCCAAAATCTAAAGGTAACGGTTGATCTGTGCCAAGGGTTGCAGCCTACTTAACCACACTTATGCTAACTAATGTTTCAGCTAATATCATACAGGATATAGACGTGTAGGTTTCTTGCATTACAGCTGAATATAATGAAAGCAGCTGAATATAATGAAGGTAAGGCACTGAATATAGTAAAGGCAAGCTAGCATTATGAGCTACACCAGTCCCCAGTTCCAAGGGATATTTGGAAGTCTATCAATATCAGGAACTCAAAAAGGGCAACCGGGGCCAAGGGGCAAACCTGGTCTAGGAGTAGCCAAGGAGTTCATAGTCAGTTGCAGGCCAGTGTCAATATCGAGCGTTAGTGTCCAAGTCAGGTTTCAGGATCTGAGTCAGGAGGAAAAGTTCAAAACAGGCCACAATCAAGCCAGAAGTTCAAGAACATAGAGTCTGAACAGTCATAGCAACAACAGAAGATCCATACTTTAACCTGGACACTTCCCAGAGCACCCCTTGGGTTTATAAAGGACAGGGACCCAATCAGGAGCCATAGGGCTACTGCCTATCAAACCCTTGATGTTGAACTTCCCATGGTCTGTCTCCACAGCAGGTCATGGGATGTGGAGTGCAGGCTGGTTACAGCTGCTGCTGTGTAGCATTTTGGAGTGGTTAAGGGCCTAATACCTCTGCAGACTTGGTTTCTGAAACCATGGGGTCCTACCTTCAAAGAAATAGAAATAAGAGTCTTGGTCTGGTTTAGGGTTTTAAAGTCAATGGTAGAATTAATAGGATTTGGGCACCTCCCTTACAATCCTTTAAAATCCCAAACCTAATCTCTCTAATGACCAGGGTAAATCTTCATTGCTCATGTAGGCTAAACTGAGTGTTTTCAGTGCAATTGGCTTTTTAGATTTTCTGAAAACACAAAACCAAACAAAACTCCCACACACGTATACAACAAAAGTCTATGGATGTGACCTATTACTCTGCAATGGCCACATTTGGGACCTCAGGACTGCAAAATCTAGCTAGGCAGGTTGGGCCAGAGTGGGAGTAAGGGGCTTAGCTGGGAGGTGGTCAGAGTGGCGGTGAAAGGTGTGGCTGTGTGGCCATTTTATACTTGATTCTAACCAACAGGGAGGAAGTGGTTGCAAACCTGAAGGTGGAAGGCAATTTTGGGAGAAAGTGCTTGTGAAATGTAAGGAAAAGAAGGAGTTCTGCAATTTCATATCTGAGTTTCTTCAGGACTCTTGGATGAATGCCATCTGGTCCTCGTGACTAATTACTGTTTAATTTATCAATTTGTTCTAAAACCTCCTCTATCAACAGCTCAGTATGGGACAGTTCCTCCAATTTATCACCTAAGGTGAAGGGATCTCCCTCCCATCCTCTGCAGAGATGATTAATGCAAATAATTCATTTAGCTTCTCCACAAGAGCAATGTCTTTCCTGAGTGCTCCTTTAGTATCTTCATCGTCCAATGGCCCAACTGATTGTTTGTCTGGCTTCCTACTTCTGATGTACTAAAAAAAAAAAAAAAAGTGCAGTTAGTTTTTGTGTCCTTAGCAAATTGTCAATCAGTTAGTCCCTGACTATGTGAGCAAGAACAGCATAGGCAAACATCTGAGAGAGAGAAAACTTAGTACCACCTCAGAGTCCTGGCCCATCACATCCAAGATCCTATCTCCAATTGTGGCCATCCCTGATGCTTCAGAGGAAGGAGACAAAAAAACCCTCCCAGAATACATTGGTGGTAGGAGGAAGGATTCCTTCATGAACTGTGGTGTCCGGCTGAAACCCTGAAGCATGTCCTTTAGGAACATAAGACGGAAACGAGGAATGAGCCCCAGGGTTGCTGAGCCCTGCCCCACACAATCACACCGTCATAAATGTATCCAACACTTTTTTAAAAAACTAATTAAGTTGTGCATCCCTACAGCTCCTATTAGAGAAAGGTTTCTCACCCTCAAAAGGGTGAGGTTCTGGAAGAAACTTCTAATTTCCAACCTGCATTTGTTCATGGCCAGTTATATCCATTTGATTTTGTTTAAACAAGAAGACAGAATTAGGAAGAGGAGCTCCGGCATAACTTTTATCCCAGTGGTTTTGGCACTCATCTCAAATGTGGGAAACCCCCGCTTCAAGTGTCTGATGAGGAGAAATGATTGAAACAGAGATCTGTCCCCTCCCAGGTGCATGCCTTGGCCACTGTGTTATGGGATCTCTCTCAATTTCTCCTGTTCAAGGCCATTTGTGAGACTAACTCCAGCACCCATTGGTTCCAATGGAGCTTTGCTGATTTACACACTTTGGGGTTCTGGCCAATTGACATCAATGGATCAGCACTGGATCTGTGGAGGATTTGGCTCAAAGTGTCAGTCAGTTATCTGAGCTGAGAATGTCCCAAACACTAGTTACCTACAAATCTATGGTTTCTGACTTTAAAAAAAATGAGAGAATCAACACTAATTGAGAAACCTGAATTTTCGCAATATATTCCTTAGAGCTGTTTTCACCTCCATGTTTTTCAGGCTGTAAACAATGGGGTTTAACAAGGGGGTCAAGATGCTGTACTGGATGGAGAACATTTCATCCAGAACCACAGAGGAGACTGAGATGGGCTTTGTGTACTGGAAAAAACCTGTCACGTACAACAAGCCAACCACAATCAGGTGGGAGCTGCAGGTGGAGAAGGCTTTACGCCTGCCCTCCGCAGAGCGTATCCTCAGGATGGTGGAGATGATGTGAATGTAGGAGATTAGAGTGAGGAGGAAGGAGCTCAACCCAAAGACCAAAGCAGAAGTAAGAAGCACTACTTGATTGGTGAGGGTGTCAGTGCAGGACAGTTGTAACAGAGGAGGGAGCTCACAGCTGAAATGACTGATTTGATTGGGCCCACAGAAATGCAACTTGAGGGCAAAAACTGTGTTAAGAAGGGCACCGAAGACGCCCATTGTCCATGCACCACTTACCAGCTGAACACAAATCCCTTTCCTCATTGTCTGAACATAATGTAATGGATCACAGATGGCAGCATAGCGGTCATAAGCCATGGCTGAGAGAATGAAAGCTTCAGTACCACCCAAGAGGATAAAAAGGAACATCTGGGCAATGCAGCCATTGACAGAAATAGTTTTGTGCTCTGCTAGGAAGTTCATCAGCATATGAGGCACCGTGACCGAGGAATAACAGATATCAACAAAGGATAAATGGAAGAGGAAGAAGTACATAGGGGTGTGAAGATGAGAATCAGCTCCTATCACCACCATGATCACTATATTACAACTCAGAGTGATTAGGTAAATAACTAATAAAAACAGGAAGAGGAAAATCTGCATCTGTGGGTCACTGGAAAGTCCCAGGAGGATAAATTCGGTCACTGTGGTTTGATTTTTCATTGTCATTTATTCAGGAAATCTGTGACCTGGAAGACCAGAAAAAAAATGAAATTAACACTTATCATAAAAATAAATGGAAGCAGTATGTGGAGATCATCTGTTCCATAGGATGAATGTAAAGAGAGTCCTATTCCATTCTGTAAAATGTGTGTTTTAACTGTACTAAACTTAGAGAGAGAGAGAGAGAGAGAGACATGAGATGGCATTTGTGTGTTTTAAATAGATAAATTAGGCTGGATTCACAAAAGGACGTGAGCACCTAACTGCCACTTTAGACGCCTAAATCCCAGAATCAGGTCCTACTGGTATTCACAAATACCCTGCTCAGCTGTGACTAAGGGATAGTCTCATGCGAGGCTCCCTCCATCTCTCCTCCTGAAGCTGTACCTCTGTGGATACATCATAAAAGATGCAGTGCAGGGTTACTGGATACTTCGTCTTCTGCAAGCGGGGCAAGTGTTCAAGCCACCAGGCTATAGAGGAATTTATTCTTTCTCTGGAATCTGGCCTTATGACTTCAGTAGAGCTACAGCTGCATTACACCAGCATGGGATCTGGCAGACTGGCTGCAATGAAACTATGGCCAATAGACAATAGCTGGACATCTGGACAAATCTATAAAAATAATCTCCTTCTCCATTACAGTCTGTCAGTTGTTCTAGACTATTTTGCTGAAAACACAAATAAATATCTGTAGTATGTAACTGGATTCTTACCTATTAAAATCATTAGGATTTTTCAAGAAGAAGAATCATAGAACTGGAAGGGACCTCGACAGGTCATTTAGTCCAGTCCTCTTCAATCAAGGCAGGACTAAGTATTATCTAGACCATCCCTGACAGGTGTTTGTCCAACCTGCTCTTAAAAATCACCAATGATGGTGATTCCACAAACTCCCTAAGCAATTTATTCCAGTGATTAACCACTCTGACAGTTAGGATTTTTTTCCTAATGTCCAACCTAAACCATCCTTGCTGCAATTTTAGCCTATTGCTTCTTGCCCTATCCTCAGAGATTAAGAAGAACAATTTTTCACTCTCCTCCTAGTAACAACCTTTTATGTACTTGAAAACTGTTATCATGTCCCCTCTCAGTCTTCTCTTCTCAAGACTAAACAGACCCATTTTTTTTTCAATCTTCCCTCATAGGTCATGTTTTCTAGACCTTTAATCATTTTTGTTGCTCTTCTCTCGACTTTTTCCAATTTGTCCACATCTTTCCTGAAATGTGGCACCCAGAACTGGACACAATAGTCCAGCTGAGGCCTAGTAGGATGGAATAGAGCGGAAGAATTACTTCTCATGTCTCACTTACATCACTCCTGCTAATACATTCCAGGGTTGCTTTTTTTTTTGCAACAGCGTTACACTGTTCACTTATATTTAGCTTGTAATCCACTTTGAGCCCCAGATCTCATTCCACAGTACTCCTTCCTTGGGAGTCATTTCCCCTTTTGTTTGTGTGCAACTGATTGTTCCTTCCTAAGTTTAGTACTTTTCATTTGTCCTTAGTGAATTTCATCCTATTTACTTCAAACCATTTCTCCGGTTTGTCCAGATCATTTTGAATTAGAATCCTATCCTCCAATGCACTTCCAACCCCTTCCAGCTTGGTATCATCCTCAAACTTGATAGGTGTACTCTCTATGCATTATCTAACTCATTGATGAAGATATTGAACAGAACTGGACCAAGAACTGATCCCTGTGGGACCCCACTAATTATGTCCTTCCAACATGACTGTGAACCACTGATAACTACTCTCTGGGAATTGTTTTCCAGCCAGCTATGCACCCACTTTATGCTAGCTCCATCTAGGTTGTATTCTCTAGTTTGTTTATGAGAAGGTTATGAGAGGCACTATGAAGAAGAAATGAATTTGACCATCAAACATTATCTCGACACAGTAACATAATTTTGAAAAGAGGGACCTGATAGAAAATCAATGGGACTTTTGGTCCTAAGTCACTTAAACTCCAGCTCAATGGGATTTTTGACTCAATTTTCTGCATGTCTGAATATCAGGCTGTACATACAGTAGTGAAATTTTCCTGCCCTCCTGGAAGTGAATGGCTATTTTTTGCATTAGTTATTAATGGAAAAGGGAATGAAATCAATGTTCTGTCCAATGTCAAAATTATGTTTGTCCCCATACAACCCTAGAAAGAAACGGAACCTTTTCTCCATTATCAGCTCATGAAACAAATGCCTAAGCAAAGAGATGGACCTCATATTAGAACATGAATGTCAACACAGGCAGATTCTGTGCACAGGGAAATTCAATTCCAAGTGTGTTTTCCAGAGAATGCCCTTCCCCTGACCTACACACACACACACTCTCTCTCTCTCTTTCTCTCTCTCTCTCTCACTAACTTTCACCAGCCATGGCCCCTGTGCTGTAACTGAGTCTGTGTGAGCAGACTGCTGCAGCCAGGCAAAGACAATGGAACTCTGAAGAGACCCACCCTAGATAAGAGGGGCAGAATCCAGTCCTTTGAAATGAAAAGGATACAAACATTGAAAAGGAATAAAAATATGAATGAACTCACCTGCCTTTTAAGCACAGACCATAAATATAGTGAGATCATTCTGCCCTGTGATTTTCTCTTTTCTTAGTCTATCTACCTCCTTATTGCTTTGTCTATCTAATTTGTCTGTCTCTGGAATACAGCATCCAAGGAGATACAATATTTTTAACCCTACACACCTTGAGGGGTTTCACTGCTCCGGGTAATCAGTGGGAGTGAAGCAAAGAGCTTTTCCTTAGCTGACTCCAAGACTAGGTGCTGATTCTTGAGAGTTGTTTAAATGCTGTCTTGTTCTCCCTGGGACAATCCCTGGAGTTCACTCTCTGTAAGAAGCTCCCAGTGACATTGTGCTGTGTCAGCCCTTGAGCAATGATCTATGATACCTACAAATGAGAGCATTGAGGCTTGGGTTATCATATGCATCCAAGTGATTTAGGTACCCAATACCAGTGACAGTCCATTTAGCCTCAGATTCTCAAAGTAGCTGAAGGGGTTAGATGAGCATATATCAGCACATTTCCTCTCCCTTAGACTCCTTTGAAGGTCCTAGTCTTAATGTATAATTACCACAAGAGTGCTGCAAGGAGAAAGAATGGGGACTGGCCAGCCATCCTTAAAAAATCACCAATAGCTGGATACACAGGTTAAGGAACGAGAAAGGAGCAAATAGACTGTATAAGATGCCAGGAAAGAACAGGAAATGCGACAAAGGAGGAGCTTTTCTGAATACATCTGGGTAAAATTTTTAAGACAAGTAGTTTATTCACTGAAAAATGCAGTTTGGTTGACCCAATACTATTTGTTTATTTTGCCCTGGATGAAACAATTTGGTTTTTTTCTAGTTCACAAAAAAACAAAAAACAACAACAACAACTAAAGTCACAAAGCAGCACAGGGCACCTTAGTGTGAGGGAACTCTCCTGGGTCATGGGAGATCCTCATGCAATTCCTTCCCTGTCTGATGTAGAGCAGAGATTTGAAGTGAGGTCTCTTATCTCTCAGGAAAGTGCTTTATCTCTGTGCTGTAGGCCTTGCTGGAAACCTAAGCATAATTAACTATTAATCAAAGGCTGGGAACTAGAGTAGGCCGGGCTTTGACAGAATAACAATGCACCAGGTAAGCACATTCCTGATCACAGAGGATGATACAAAAACACACAGATCTCTCAAGTAACTATGTAAACACATTCTTAAGAGATGGTAGAAGAGCACACTGACTCCTCATAAGATAAGGATGGGATGACACGATAATGCTTGAGGATGTTTTGTTCTAACTAGTAGGTACCAGGATAAGGGTGGTAACTAACAGCATCTAGAGTGTAATACGGCACTTGTTTGTATCAAGGTATAAAAGAAGAAGTCCTATGAGGGGCATATTTGTATTGGCCGAGGGGACAGGACCCTGCTGTCCCATCTTGTCACAGAAATACACCTGTTAGTGTCCCTGTGATCCCTTGGAGAGGGCTCTGGTGCCGTGCTTTGCTGACAATAAACGTGGCCAAGGGCCTTCACAACCAAACCGAACTGATGGTCTTTCTTTAGGAATAACATGGAGGTCTGCTGAATCAGTAAGCTGCATTCCCTGCTTGTGCAGCTGACACTGGAGCTCCAAGAACAGCAGCACTGAGCAGCCTTAACAACTCTCCTCAGCACTAACAACTTGGTCTATAAGGTATTTTGGGGCAAGGCTTTCTAAGCATCTCTGAAGCTGGTTTGCTTTGTAAAGTCAGCAGCAACAGAAACACATAGCTCTAATGCAGCCATGGTGGCATGTAGAATGGATTTCCACCTTGAATGGTCCTTTGCAAGTCTTTTTTTTTTATTATTATTAGAACTGGAAGGGACCCTGAAAGGTCATCAAGTCCAGCCCCCTGCCTTCACTCGCAGGACCAAATACTGATTTTTGCCCCAGATTCCTAAGTGGCCCCCTCAAGGATTGAACTCATAACCTTGGGTTTAACAGGCCAATACTCAAACCACTGAGATATCCACCCCATGTCTTCTTCCTTACACAAGAGTCAGGATGGGATGATTTAGGTTTCTTAAATACCACAAAATTGCATCTTTCAATCTCATTCATTGTTGCACTGGCTCTCTACTTCCTTCTACCTCAGCTCTATAAACCTTCTGTAAAAGCATACGGTCTTCTGAACATTGTGCATACCCCCACCATTGCAGTCATCTTCTTCTCAACTAATGCAAGACTGCAACTTGCTAGGATCATTTAAGTATCTCCCTGTTTGTGAAAAAATCAAATCAATGGATATCAAAAGTATGTCATAACTTTTGACATTGAAAACTGTTTAATTTCCTCTCCTCAGCTGTTTTTAATGAATATGTTTCTGCTCCGTATAACAGAGTTGTCATCACTACCATATTGAATACTTGTCTCTTAGTTGTCGCACAGACATTCTGCCTCCCAAACAGAGGGCTTTGAAGATTGTGAATTGTCATTGACAGAAGACCCATCAGATGTGTGACTTCTTCAGATATAGAAACTCATGCTGTCAAACAACTACCCAGATAGAAAAACCTATTCACCCATTCAATGTGGTTGCTATCTACATGCAGCATCAGCAGGTCCTGAGCAACCCCTGAGTAAAAGAAATTGCCCATCCAAATTATTTGTCAAAGTATTTAGAGAAATCAGGAGGACTTCACAAATAACTCAAGGCCAATATTCACCACTAACTTTTGACTGACTAATGAAATCCAGCAAAATGGGTCTGTGCATTTTTCAAGAGATCAGAAACTGCCCCATACATTTCTGAACATCTCCTCATGTGATTGCTATGCATAATTGTGGATTGTATAATATGTTATGTCATTAAACACTATCAGCATTATTTCTCTTTGTTCCTCTCTGTGTGGCATTTATCCTTCCATCAGCATCTATCTAATCTATCTATCTATCTGAGTGACAAGATAGGTGAGGTAATATATTTTATTGGGCCACTTCTATTGGTGAAAGAGACAAGCTTTCGAGATACACTGAATATTTCTTTGGGTCACTGTGCAATAGGTAGGGCATCCTCTATGAGGCAGATACTCCATATCTTGTGGACATGAAGTCAGCCAGCACCTCAAGGGAGGTAAACCTGCATTGGGAAGACATTGTTTTCCCTAGGAAAGGGATCATGGAGCTTGGAACCAGCAATTGGAAGGCAACTCTCAGGGTCTGCTGAATCGGGTTTTCTCCTTACATATGGGCACATTGAAGAGGTGAATTTACAATGAAACACACCCCCCCAACTACAGGGGGACCCAGTGCCTGGCAGCCCAGCACTATCCAGCACCCCCTGCGGGGAGGACCACTGTGGGGGCAGAAGCTGTGAGGAAGAGAGCTGTTTAAGAGCAGTGCTGGAGGCGAGGGGTGAGATGCGCTCTCCCAGCCGGTAAGCCAGGCTCCTGCTAGCTTCCGGGACTCCTGCTGGAGGCTGGTGCTGGTGGCCCTGCATGCCACAGCAGGCAACCAGAGGAGGCAGGCTGGTAAGGGGCTGGCTGGGGGGCGCTGTAGGGGAGGCCTGCCTTTTTACCCTGGTGGGGTGTCCATCCGTGCCTGTCCTGCTGCCCTGCTCCTCTGCATGCCGGGCAGCACAGGTGCAGTCTCTGGCGTGCACTGCTGGTGGCGGCCCCTGGAAAAAAACCAGGGGAAGGGAGCGGCAGGCCATAGGGTCTCAGCATTCACATGCTGCTTTAAATATACTGAATTCATTGAGAGATAAACAGAGAAGCTGGATGGAATTTGTGTGTTTTAATTAGTCAAAATAGGCTAGATACACAAAAGGACTTGGGCACCTAATTGCCACTTTAGAGACCTAAATTGCAGAATCTGGCCCCACTGGTGTTCACAAAAACCCTGCTCAGCTGCGAGTAGCAGACAGGCTGATGTGGGGCTCCCTAAGTCTCTTCTCTTGAAGCTGATCCAATCTAGTCAAATATTAGAGAGGAAGTGCAGCAGGGTTCCTGGGTACTTGGTCTTCTGCATCCCTGATAAGGCTCTAACGAACAGTCTCTCTCTCTCTCTCTCTCCTAATGTTACTTTAATCCAGCCTTATGACTTCAACACAGCGATGTGTAGAAAGAATAGTAAATATGGCAGGCGACCAGCTTGGCTAAACAGTGAAATCCTTGCTGATCTTAAACTCAAAAAAGAAGCTTACAAGAAGTGGAAGATGGGACAAATGACCAGGGAGGAGTATAAAAATATTGCTCAGGCATGCAGGAGTGAAATCAGGAAGGCCAAATCACACTTGGAGTTGCAGCTAGCAAGAGATGTTAAGAGTAACAAGAAGGGTTACTTCAGGTATGTTAGCAACAAGAAGAAAGTCAAGGAAAGTGTGGCCCCCTTACTGAATGAGGGAGGCAACCTAGTGACCGAGGATGTGGAAAAAGCTAATGTACTCAATGCTTTTTTTGCCTCTGTCTTCACGAATAAGGTCAGCTCCCAGACTGCTGCACTGGGCAGCACAATATGGGGAGAAGGTGACCAGCCCTCTATGGAGAAAGAAGTGGTTCGGGACTATTTAGAAAAACTGGACGTGCACAAGTCCATGGGGCTGGCATTTTGGGCTGTATAAGTAGGGGCATTGTCAGCAGATCGAGGAACGTTATCGTTCCCCTTTATTCGACATTGGTGAGGCCTCATCTGGAATACTGTGTCCAGTTTTGGGCCCCACACTACAAGAAGGATGTGGAGAAATTGGGAAGAGTCCTGCAGAGGGCAACAAAAATGATTAGGGGGCTGGAGCACATAACTTATGAGGAGAGGCTGAAGGAACTGGGATTGTTTAGTCTCCAGAAGAGAAGAATGAGGGGGGGATTTGATAGCAGCCTTCAACTACCTGAAGGGGGGTTCCAAAGAGGATGGAGCTCGGCTGTTCTCAGTGGTGGCAGATGACAGAACAAGGAGCAATGGTCTCAAGTTGCAGTGGGGGAGGTCCAGGTTGGATATTAGGAAACACTATTTCACTAGGAGTGTGGTGAAGCACTGGAATGGAAGGAAGAGTCTCCTTCTTTGGAGGTTTTTAAGGCCCGGCTTGACAAAGCCCTGGCTGGGATGATTTAGTTGGGAATTGGTCCTGCTTTGAGCAGGGGTTGGACTAGATGACCTCTTGAGGTCCCTTCCAACCCTGATATTCTATGATTCTACAATAGCTGGGCATGTGACCAAATTTATAAAAAGAATCTCCTTCTCTATATTTTCCTGTCACTTGTTCTGGACTATTTTGTTGAAAACACTATTTAATATCTATAGTATATAACTGGATTCTTACCTATTAAAATCATTAGGATTTTTCAAAAAGCAACAAAGAGTCCTGTGGCACCTTATGGAGTAACAGACGTATTGGAGCATAAGCTTTCTTGGGTGAATGTCCACTTCGTTCGTCCATAAGGTGCCACAGGACTCTTTGTTGCTTTTTACAGATCCAGACTGACACAGCTCCCTCTCTGATAATTGAGGATTTTTCAAGAAGAAGAAATGAATGTGCCCAGCAAACATTTCCTCGGCACAGTGATGTAATTTTGAAAAGAGGGACCTGATAGAAAATTAATGGGACTTTTGTTCATAAGGCATTTAAACTCCGACTCAATGGGACTTTTATTCCATTGTTCTGCACATATGAATATCAGGCTTTACATATAGTAAAAAGCTATAGTACTGTGCTGATTAAACCCTTATGCTCTATCATGAGTAAGAATGAGAGCAATGATACTTGGATTATCAAAAAAGCCTAATGGATTTAGGTATCCAAACTCAGTGACAATCAATCAAAAAGACACATATTTATGTTCAGATTCTCAAAGCAGCCAAAGGGGAGAGACTCCCAAATAGCAAATATTTTTATCACCCATTCAATCCTTTGAAGATCCTAGCTATAATGTATCATTACCACAGGAAGGCGGAAGAGAACAAAGCATAGAAAATGGCCAGCCATCATTGAACATCATCAATAGAAAAACACATAGGTTTGAGAATGAGAAATGAGCAAATAGACTGTATAAGATGGCAGGAAAGAATAAGAGATGAGACAAAGGAGTAGATGTATTGTATAGAGCTGGGCAAAATTTAGAGGTAAATCATTTATTTACCAAAAACAAAACAAACAAACAAACAGTTTTGATTGACCCCCATACAATTTGCAAATGTGAAACCTATTTGCCAAATATTTTCATCCGGGGGAAAAAAAGGCTAAACTGACAAACTCAGCATGTGGAACCCTGGCATCCCCCTATATCTCTAACCTAGTGGTCAGACATGGAATATCCTCGTTCAGTTCCCTCTCTGTCTGATGTGGAGCCGAGGTTTGAAGGTAGGTCTCCCAGCTCTGAAGAAAGTGTTTAATCTCTGGGGTGTAAGGTAGTTACGGCGGGGCTTCCTCAGGCTCTCCTCTTGAAGCTGTTCACATTGCATATATCTCTGCGGCACATAGTCAACAACAGATACACATCACTATAATGCAGCCATGGTGGGACATAGAATAGATTTCCATTTTGGATTGTCCCTTGCAACTCTCCTTGCTTCCATAAGAATCAGTATGGGAGGATTTAGTTTTCTTAAATTCCTCATAATTGCATCTTCCAATCTCATTCATGATTGGCCTCATACTTTACACACTTTGACCTCTTCATTACTTCATTATCTTCATTAAAAGTACATCTTCTTATGCACATTAGACAGGACTCCACCATTGCAGTCATCTTCCTCTCAACTGGTACAAGACTGCAGCTTGCTGGGTTTATCTCTGTAACTCCTCATTTGTGACAAAATCAAACTAATGGATGTTAAGAATGCTCTTAAATTTTGACCCTGAAAACTGTCTAGTTTCCTTTCCTCAGCTATTTTTAATGAATATGTTTCTGCTCCGTATAACAGAGTTGTCATCACTAGCATGCTGAACACTCTTCTCTTACTTGTCACATAGACTGCCTGCCACCCAAACAGAGGCCTTTGAAGATGCCGATATGCCATTGATGCAAGACAAATCAGACGTGTGACTTCTTCTCATATAGGACCTCCTGCTGTCAACTCACTACCCAGATAGATATTCACCCATTCAGTGTCATTGCCATCCACATGCAGCAGCATCAGTCATTCATTTCCATTTGATAGGAGGCATGCATGGCTTTGCTTTTATCATCATAGATTCTGCAGTTTTCCTCAGCTTTTACAGCAGCAGCTGTAGCTGGTCAATAGTCTCTCTAAGTAAGGAAATATCATCCACATATTCAAGATCCACTAAAGATGAATATTTAAATATTATACCTCCTACTTAGACTATACAATGACAAGGCTTATTGAAGCATATCAGAATATTAAATAACGTAAGTGAGAGATCACAGCCCTGGCGAACCCTGATTCTACTGAAAACCAGTCTGTAATAAAACCGTACGGGCAGTGGTGTGTGGCAGTATGGCTAGCTTTGCCAAATACATATCCACGGGGTTCAGTTGAAATTATTACTCTGTGAAACGAGCCAATGCCACTGCTCACAGCTGCCCATGCTACTACTGCTAATTTTGGAATGCTAGCTCCATGAACTGGGAAACACACCTCTATCTCATAGTGTAGATGTAGCCTCATTTGTCATTAAGAAACAGTTCCTTAAAGGCTGAGGTCTGCTGCCCTTGTGGAACACTGGAACCAGTTTGAACAGGCTGGATCACACTGGGGGAACCACATTGAGAGTTATACGAACACACAGGAGAATCTGGGCAGGCCAAGAGAATTCAAATCAGACAAGTTGTGTTCCTGTAATTAAAGAGCGAAGCCAAATTAATTTAGCTTTTAGTGTAGTATGTGATTATATGAGATTAAGTAGGTGTGCATAGCTCTGGCAGGAGCTGTCCTTCAACCCTTACCAGGGGTTTTCCTGTGGTTTCAAGTTCATCATATCTCAGCTCAGACCAAGAATATCTCCTGCCTCTGTCAATCATTGATGTCTCCAGTTGGGCTCTTTAAAGAGACCTTGACTAGGTAATCAGACAGACAATGGGTAACCGCTCAAAGTGTAGCTTCAAAAGACTGGACTTTAGGTGGGTAATTGGCATAATCTTCACTCTCAACAATTTTCTTGATAATCCACTTCACATGTATTATCCCCAAAAATTCCCCAATATCTCCCAGCAATTCCTTTATTCACATCTTCATCGTAGAGAAGCACCATGCAATCCTACAGAAATACATAAACATTTGCATTTTTAATACAATGAAGTACAATGATGTGAAACTTAATTCAATAAAGTTTGTTCAGGATGTTACAGGATCTTGTCATATCTGCAATATAGTGTCTGAACCTCTTGCTGCACTTAGGCTAGGTCTATACTACCCGCCTGAATCGGCGGGTAGAAATCGACCTCTCGGGGATCGATTTATCGCGTCCCGTCGGGACGCGACAATCGATCCCCGAATCAGTGCTCTTACTCCACCAGCGGAGGTGGTAGTAAGCGCCGCCGAAAGAAAGCCGCAGAAGTCGATTTTGCCGCCGTCCTCAAAACGGGGTAAGTCGGCTGTGATACCTCGAATTCAGCTATGCTATTCACGTAGCTGAATTTGCGTATCTTAAATCGACTCCCCCCTGTAGTGTAGATGTACCCTTACTTAACTCAAATCTTCTTCTAGCCTTACTCCCATCTATATGGGGTTGGTTCTTCACCTCCTTCTTATCCATTGCAGTGTGTCTTGAATGCCATTCCTTAGAAAATCTGCAGCTAATCCTATCCTTTATTATGACATCCATCCATCTAGTTTTAATTTTCTGCCAACTCTTCTCTTACCCTATACTTCTAAGTTTAACTCCCTGTTTCCTATATATTTTTCCAATTTTCTTTTCACATGGACAAACCATCTATGCCTCGATTCCCTTATCTTTTCTATAACTAGTACCAACTTCACATTTTCCCTACTTCATTCGTTTCAAACATGGCCCAACAACGGAACTCCAAGTATCCACCTTTACAATTTTCATTTCCA
>NC_048311.1:1527407-1601189 GCF_013100865.1 Trachemys scripta elegans | reverse complement strand
GGCTGTAGGGGTATTTCCATTTAGTCTAAACATTCAAGTGCTTGCAGTATCATGTCTATAGAGAAGAAGAGATTCACAAAAACATAATAGAGAAATGAAGAAGCCTACTCAGTGGAGACCTCCCTTTCTTCCTGTAGGATTTTCATAAGGTGAGATTGATGGTTTGGTAAACCACTATTGGGAGGGTGTTCCATGCATGTGCTGATGTCATGAAGAAGACACACAATAGGACAGTGGAACTTCTTGCCACAGAGCGACTTTGAAGACCAAAATTGTAGCAATATTCAGATCAGGTTTCGATAAGACAAATATTCAGGGTTATTATAATTAATTATGGCAACATATTTTGAAGGGATATTAAAAATCATGTTTCAGGGATTAAGGCACATAACCCAGTCACTGTCCCACATTAAACAGTTTAAAACAAGGTTCAGAATTCGGTTTGCAGAGACCTCAGTCTGCTTCCTTTCTTGGCAAACATACCTTTAAAAATATCCTTTTATAACTTTTTTATTAAAGACAAGATAAAAAAAGCATTTGAAATGTAACTATTAAATCTGGCTTTCATTTTCATATTAACAACATCCTTTATTTCCTTTCTCTTGAGCTGGAGACGGTTTTAAAAAAAAGAATTAGATAAATTCATGGAGGATAGGTCCATCAATGGTATTAGTACAGTCCAGAGAGGCAACCCCATGTTTTGTGTGTCCCTAAAACTCTTACTGCCAGAAGCTGGGAATGGGCGACAGGGGATATATCACTCAAAAATTGTCTGTTCTGTTCATTCCATCTGAAAAATCTGGCACTGGCCACTGGCAGAAACATGAAAGACCATCCCAGATCAGACCAATGGACCATCTGGGATGGTCTCATTTGTTCTTGTGTTCTAACATGAGGATAGGTGTTTCCCTACTCAATAGGAGATGCCAAGGCAAGAGGTGTGTTCTAAATCCTGCTGCTGTCAAAGAGTTCAGTCCCCATATCCCCTTCTTCTATCTCCATAACATCTTCTGCTTGTAACTCTCAGCTGGGAACCCTGTTACCCACCTAAGGGTTTTTTACATGAAGCTGGGTCGGGAGGAGGAAGAAGATGGAATTAGAAGGAAGAGACCGGTTATAACTTGTATCCCAATGGTCAGGATAGTCATCTGGAATGTGTGAGGGCCCCGCTTCAAGTGCTTGATAGAGACAGGCTTGAACACAAGTGTTAGAGAGAGACCCACATGAGTGTATCCTGGTGGTTATGGCACCCACATCCCCTGTTTAAATCCTAAATTCATTTGTGGCTCTAGTCCTCCCTTGGGAGTAAACCTATTGTCTCCAATGATTATTATATTATCCTTATTATTATTATTATAGGGTAGAATAAGGTAATTGATATTAATTAGAGTTTCAACAAATTACTCAAAAAGAAAGAAAGAAAATTAATAGATGAAGTGATTATTTTTATAGAATTGGCCAGATCCTCAGCTAGTATAAATTGGCCATAGCTCCCCTGAAATCAGAGGGCCAGATTAAAAAGATATGGAGAGAGGGGAAAGGGAGAAATGTGTGAATGATTGTAAGCCTGGTGCTCAGAGCACTTGCTCTTTATTTAGGAGACCCAAGGTCCAGTTCCCTGTGCTCCAGTGACTCTTGTACAACTGGGAATCTGGCCCGCTGACTTCAATGGCACTACACTGATTTAAACCAACTGAAGTTTTGTCCCAACATGTCCATCAGTTACCTGAGCTGAGAATGTCTCAAAAACAAGTTATGCACAGTTCTATGATCTGATGTAAAAATATGTAATTTCATTTATTTAAGATCATCAACATTACTTGAGAAATTTCAATTTCCTCAACATTTTCCCTACAGCCGTTTTCACCTCCTTGTTTTTCAGGCTGTAGATGATGGGGTTTAAGATGGAGGTCAAGACACTGTACTGTATGGAGAACATTTCATCCAGCATGACAGAGGAGACCAAGCTGGATTTTGTGTACTGGAGAAAACCTGTCAGGTAGAATAAGACAACCACAATCAGGTGGAAGCTGCAGGTGGAGAAGGCTTTACGCCTGCCTTCCGCAGAGCGTATCCTTAGGATGGTAGAGATGATGTGAATGTAGATCAGGGTAAGGAGAAAGGAGCTTGATCCAAGTATGACAGCAGAAGTAAGAAGCACCACTTGATTGGTGAGGGTGTCAGTGCAAGACAGCTGTGACAGAGGAGGGAGCTCACAGCTGAAATGGCTGATTTGATTGGGCCCACAGAAATGTGACTTGAAGGTAAAAACAGTGTTAAGCAGGGCATGGAAGAAATGTATTGCCCATGCAGCGCTCACCAGCTCAACACAGATCCTTGTGCTCATTCTCTCCATGTAACGCAATGGGTCACAGATGGCAGCGTAGCGGTCATAAGCCATGGCTGAGAGAATGAGAATTTCAGCACCACCTGAGAGGAGGATGAAGAACATCTGGACAAAGCAGCCAATGACAGAAATAATTTTGTCCACTGCTTCAGTGTGTTAGGCACCGTGACCGAGGAATAGCAGATATCAATAAAGGATAAATGGAAGAGGAAGAAGTACATAGGGGTGTTAAGGTGAGCATCTGCTCTTATCACCACCATGATCACTATGTTACCACCCAGAGTGATTAGGTAAATAACTAAAAACACTGAGAAGAGGAAAATCTGCATATGTGGGTTACTGGAAAGTCCCAGGAGAATAAATTCAGTCACTGTGGTTTGATTTTTCTTTGGCATTTATTCAGGAAAACTGTGACCTGGAAGACAAGCAAAAACAAATGAAATTAACACTTATCATAAAAATAAACTGAAAGAGTATGTGGAGATCATCTGTTCCATAGGATGAATGTAAAGAGCATCCTATTCCATTCTGTAAAATACGTGTTTTAACTAGACTAAATTTAGAGAGAGAGAGAGAGAGATGTGAGATCATATTTGTGTGTTTTAAATAGACAAATTAGGCTGGCTACACAAAAGGCCTTGGGCACCTGCCACTTTAGATGCCTAAATCCCAGAATCAGGTCCTACTGGTATTCACAAATACCCTGCTCAGCTCTGACTAAGGGATAATCTGATGTGGGGCTCCCTCAGTCTCTCCTCTTGAAGCTGTTCCTCTGTGGATAAATCATAAAAAGAGGCAGTGCAGGGTTACTGGATACTTGGTCTTCTGCATCTGCGGTGAGTGTTCTAGCATGTGAAGTTAATCTGATCAGTAGCATGAATGTAAAGAGAGCCTTATTTCAGGCTGTGCAATGTCTATTTGAAATATACTAAATTCAGTGAGAGAGAAACAAAGATGCTGGATGGAATTTGTGTGTTTTAACTAGACAACACGGGCTGGATTTGTGCACCTAACTGCCACTTTAGATGCCTAAATCGCAGAATCTGGCCCTCCTGGTGTTCACAAAAACTCTGCTCAGCTGGGACTAGCAGACAGGCAGATGTGGGGCTCCCTAAATCTCTCCTCTTAAAGCTGATCCAATCTAGTTCAAATATTAGAGAGGAAGCACAGCAGGGTTACTGGGTGTTTGGTCTTCTGCATCCAGGATAAGTCTCTAACCACCAGGCTATATAGTGTCTCTCTCTCTCTCTCTCTGTCCTAATGTTTCTTTAATCCGGCTTTATAACTTCAACAGAGCTACAAATGTGGTACACCAGCATGGCAACTGGCAGATTGCCTCCAATGAAACTATGGCTGATTTACACTAGCTTGGCATGTGGCCATATGTATAAAAAAATCTAGTTGAAAACACAATTTATTATCTATAGTATATAATTACATTCTTACCTATTAAAATCATTTGGATTTTTCTAGAAGAAGAAATGAATGTTACAAGCAAACATTCCCTCAGCACAGTGACATAATTTTGAAAAGTGGGACCTGGTAGAAAACTAATGGGACTTTTGTTCCTAAGTCATTTAAAGTGCAACTCAATGGGACTTTTGATTCATCATTCTGCACATCTGAATATCAGTCTTTATATATAGTAGAGAATCTATCCTGCCCCCATGGAAGTCAGTGGTTATTTTGACATCGGTTTTCACGGGGAATGGGAATGAAGCCAATGTTCTCTCCAATGTACAATCTATATTTGTCCCCATATAATCTCAGACAAAAATAATCTCTCTTTCATTATCAACTCATGAGACAATACGTAAGTGAAGAGGTAGACCTTGTTCTAGAATCTGAATGTCAACACAGGCGGATTGTGTGGAAAGGGAAATTTGGCTAATTCTATAAGAAGTACCTTTTTCTATTACATTTTGTAAGTTTTGTAGGACAGTGGTTTTCAACCTTTTTTCATTTGCGGACCCCTACCTGGATACATGAAAGTATTCACCCATTCAAATGCCATTTACATGCTCTGTCAGCAGGTCATGAATAACCCCACACAAAAGAAATTGCCCATCCAAATTATTTGTCAAATAATTTAGTGAAATCAGTATGAGTTCACAAATAACTCAAGGGCACAAAACAAGGCCAACATTCGCAGCTAATGTTTGACTGACTAATGAAAACCACTGACATGGGTCTCTGACTTTTTCAAGAGATCAGAAACTGCCGCCTATATTTCTGAACATTTTCCGATGTGAATAGTATACATTTTTATTAATTGTATAATGTGTTACATCATGATAGTCTATCAGTATTATTTCTCTTTCTACTTCTCTGTGTGTCATTTATTGTTCCATCATCATTTCTCTCTCTGTGACAAGTTGGACCACTTTTATTAGTGAAAAAGACAAGCTTTCAAGCGACACAGAGTTCTTTTTTGTCACTGTTCAATGGGTAGAACATCCTCTGTGGGTCAGTGATTCCATATCTTGTGGACATGAAGTGAGCCAGCATCTTATGGAAAATAAACCTGCATCAGAAGGACATTGTTTTTCCTAGGAAAGGGAGCCTGGGGCTGGGAGCCATGAACCGGATGGAGATTCTCAGGGTCTCCTGAGTGGGGTTTGCTCCTTACATGGGGCTGATTGTGGAATGATTGGTAAAGTTCAGAACAACTGCACCTGTGTTTCTCCTCTATGGTCCACTGAGGGCACCCAGTCTCAGGCATCCTGCTCCCCAGTCATTACCTCTCTTGGGTGGAGACCTGCATCACTCTTCCTTCTGACAGGCTGACCAGTTACCTGCCTTCACTGTGTTATTCCTAACAGACCATCTTCACTTCTCTCCTCAGAAGTGCCGCCCCCCCTCCAAATGTTAAACTTTTGAATACCTTATTTTGTATTGCATTTGTACCACATTTCATGACTTTGGTGCACGATTTGCATGCATGATTTATCCCTGTCTTTGAAGAAGTTAAATTTGCACATTGGGATCTGTAAATCTGTATTTTGTCACTTACAACAAAAGCAGCATCCCCCAAGCCCTGGGTTGCCTGCCCCTAAATCTGGGTCTGCATTTGCATTCCCTTCTCCCCCTAGGGACATCCACTTCACTCGTATTGTCCCCAATAGTCCTCTGAAGCTCCTAATAGCTCCCAGAGATTGCATTATTCATTGCTTCCTCCTAAGTAATCTCCATGCAATCTCACAACAGTACATAAATATTTGCATTTTTAATACAAAAACTCCAAAGACGTTAAACTTAATTCAGTAAGGTTTTTCCAGTATATTACAGGATATTTTCATTTCTGTCATAATGACAATCTTGCAATAAAGTGTCTGAATCCCTGGCGGCACTCAAATCCCATAAACAAATCTAGTGTTCTCCCTTGAACCATTGTTGTTTCCCTACAAACAAAAAAAACACACATACACAAAAAAAAAAAAAACCCTACCCACGCTCAAGTAAGTGTTCTGATGAATGGATCCAAACACTGCATCAGTTCTAAATTTTATTAGAGAATATTTAAAAAATAAACGATACAGGAAATTTGAGGCGTCAGTTATTGGTCACTAAAACTTCATCTTCTCCTGACTGATCGTGCTGGGTACTATCCCTTTCTCCAGCACTCAGGACGTTGAGCTACCACCATCACCTGGGAACCCCAACCAGTTCAAGCTTCATGGAATGCTGAGATCCCTCCCTCCCTTCCTCTCTCTCTGTTTTCTTTTATACATCAGGTATAACTTTTTACCCCTGACTTGTTTGATCAGGTATAGTTTTCTATATATGACTTCTGTAATCTTTAATAACGTAACAGTTATGATTGTTTAGGCTCTCCTTGTGTGGTTACCACTATTATTCAATAAATAACTTTTATGGTTAAGCTGGTTGCTTCCCTCACTATCAATCTGAACTTTATTTTTCTGTTTTTCTGGCTTCCAATTTACTCTGCAGGAATGCTTCTCTTACCTAAGCTAAAGATCCCTGTAGCGCCCAAAAATTCTGTGGGGTTTGCTCATCAAGAAGGTTACTACCAGAACAATTGTAATATGGAAGTGGGGATAGGGACTTGCTGAACCTGTGACAGATGAGGGTGGCAGCTTGGAAGTGCTGCTCGACTCAGACTACTGAGTCTAGGGGCATATAAGGGTGGCAGCTTGGAAGTGCTAATTACCAGAGCAAGTCTGAGTGACCCAGGTCAATGTGTGTGTGCGTGCTGGTTCTGGGGCTGGAGGAACCCTGCCCTGGGGAACCCAGGTCCTGCAGGATAGCTCCATTGGGAGGGGACTTGCAGAAGGAAGAAGTAGTGTTCAATATGAAGACACAAGTGAAACAAGCAGTACATTGATAGAATTACAGAAACACCCCCCTGCCCCCCCCTACAGAAAAGTAACTCTAATAAATGAACATATCCCAAAGTAATGGGCAAATCTGGTAACAGGTGGCAAGAAACCATGGCGAGAGAGGGGAGAGAAGAAGAAGGAATTAGGTGGAAGAAAACCCCTAAACTTTTATACGAGCAGTTAGGGATGTAGCAGACCCTTTTCAAGTGCCTGATAATGAGAAAGATTTTAAAAAGGGATCTGCTTCCTCCCATGTAGGTGCCCTAACCACTGCGATATGGGATTCCTGATATGTGTCTCAATTTCTCCAAATAGAGACTTAATTCCTTTGTGCATCTTGGCCCATCTGGGGATCACACTCATTATTAATTATTATTAGTGGAGACAGAGACATTAATAGTGATGAATCCTATAAGATACTACAGATATTAAATAGGGTTTTCAACAAAATACTCTAGAAGAACAACAGACTGCAATAGACAAAGATGTTCTTTTCATAGAACTGGCCAGATCCTCAAGTGGTATGAATTAGCCATAGGTCCATTGCAGTCAGCGGGTCAGATTGAAAGAAATATTGGTCTAGAGAGAGAGATGGTTCTAGATCCTGGTGCTTCTAGCATGCAACCAAGATGGAGACCCAGGTGTGACGGGTTGGATCACAGAAACCCCGTTGGGGCTGTCAATTGATGTGCCAAGACTTCTTCTTCTGCCCCTGCTCTCCTGCCCTGGGAGCTTGGGACTTCAGTCCCCTGCCTGGTTTGAGCCAGACCCGCTAGCCTGCTACAAACCCAGAACCAGGTCTGAGCCACGTCCCCCAACAGCTGCAGGCTTGAACTGAAAGCAGCTTAAGTGTCTTCAACACTCAGATGCCCATCTCCCAGTGGGGTCCAAACCCCAAATAAATCCATTTTACACAAAACAAAAACAAAGCTTTATACAGGGTAAATTCATAAATTATTCACCCTCTATAACACTGATAGAGAGATATGCACAGCTGTTTACCCCCCGGTATAAATACCTACTCTGAGTTAATAAGTAAAAAGTGATTTTATTAAATACAGAAAGTAGGATTTAAGAGGTTCCAAGTAAAATAAAATAAAAACCTGTAACTCTATGCCTAATACAGTAAGAAAACTGAATACAGATAATACCTCACCCTCAGAGGAGTTCCAGTAAGCTTCCTTTTACAGACTAATCTCCTTCTAGTCTGGGTCCAGCAATCACTCACACCCTTGTAGTTACTGTCCTTTGTTCCAGATTCTTTCAGGTATCCTTTGGGGTGGAGAGGTTCTCTCTTGAGCTAGCTGAAGACAAAATGGAGGGGTCTCCCAGGGGTTTAAATAGACTCTCTCTTGTGGGTGGATACCCCTCCCTCCCCCTGTGTAGATTTCCAGATACAAAGATGGTGTTTTGGAGTCACATGGGCAAGTCACATGTCCATGCATGACTCAGAACTTACAGGTAGCAGCCATGGTTCACACGCTACCTTGAACGTCCTCATGTAGACTTGTGTGGATTGGAGCCTTCCAAGATCCATTTTCCGTTAAGTGCTTCTTGATTGGGCACTTAACTTGCAAATTCCTTTCCAAAGAAGCTGACCAAATGCCTTACTAAGGCTATTTAAAAACCAAACATGTATACAGCCAGTATTCATAACTTCAAATACAACAATAACACATGCATACAAATAGGATGAATATATTCAGTAGATCATAACCTTCACATAGATATGTTATATGGCACAGGTAGCATAAAACATATCCTAGTTATGTCATATACATTCATAAGCATATTTCCATAAAGTCTTATGGGGTGCAACATCACAACAGGATCCGGTTCCCTTTGCTCCAGTGTCTCTTCTACCCAATGGGGATATGGCCTGCTGAGTTCAATGGAGCCACAGCTGAGGCTTTGGCCCCAAATGTCAAAATGAGCTGAGAATCTCCCAAACACAAGTTACCCACAGTTCTATGCTCATTTTTTTTTAAATAACATTGACACTACTTGAGAAATTTGATTTTCCCCAACATTTTCCCTACAGCTGTTTTCACCTCCTTATTTTTCAGGCTGTAGACGATGGGATTTAACATGGGGGTCAAGATGCTGTATTGGATGGAGAATATTTCATCCAGCACCACAGAGGAGACTGAGCTGGGTTTTGTGTACTGGAAAAAAGCTGTCAAGTACAACAAACCAACCACAATAAGGTGGGAGCTGCAGGTGGAGAAGGCTTTACGCCTGCCCTCCACAGAGCGTATCCTCAGGATAGTGGAGATTATGTGAATGTAGGACATCAGGGTGAAGAGAAAGGGGCTTGATCCAAATATCGCAAAAGAAGTAAGAAGCACCACTTGATTGGTGAAGGTTTCAGTGCAGGACAGAGGTAATAGAGGAGGGAGCTCACAGCTGAAATGATGGATTTGGTTGTACCCACAGAAATGCAACTTCAGAGTAAAAACAGTGTTAAGAAGGGCATAAAAGAAGCCCGTGGTCCATGTCCCACTCACCAAGAGAAAACAGATCCCTTTGCTCATTCTCTCCATGTAACGCAATTGGTCACAGATGGCAGCATAGCGGTCATAAGCCATGGCTGAGAGAATGAAAACGTCAGCACCAGCTGAGAGGAGGATGAAGAACATCTGAGTAATGCAGCCATTGACAGAAATAGTTTTGTGCTCTGCGAGTAAGTTCATCAGCATATTAGGCACCGTGACTGAGGAATAGTAGATATCAACAAAGGATAAATGGAAGAGAAAGAAGTACATAGGGGTGTGAAGGTGAGAATCAGTTCTTATCACCAACATGATAACTATGTTACCACCCAGAGTGATTAGGTAAATAACTAAAAACACCAGGAAGAGGAAAATCTGCATCTGTGGGTCTCTGGAAAGTCCCACGCGGATAAATTCGGTCACCATGGTTTGATTTTTCATTTCTTCAGGAAATCGGTGACCTGGAAGACCAGTAAAAAAAGATTTAATTAACACTTTTCATAAAAATAAACTGAAAGAGTATGTGGAGATCATCTGTGCCATAGGATGAATGTAAAGAGCGTCCTACTCCATTCTGTAAATACGTGTTTTAGGTAGACTAAATTTAGAGAGAGTGAGAGAGAGAGATGTCAGATGGTATTTGTATGTTTTAAATAGACAAAACAGGCTGGCTACACAAAAGGCCTTGGGCACCTGCCACTTTAGATGCCTAAATCCCAGAATCAGGTCCTACTGGTATTCACAAATACCCTGCTCAGCTCTGATTAAGGGATAGTCTGATGTGGGGCTCCCTCAGTCTCTCCTCTTCGAGCTGTTCCTCTGTGGATAAATCATAAAAAGTGGCAGTCTAAGGTTACTGGATACTTAGTCTTCTGCATCCAGGGTGAGTGTTCAAACCACCAGGCTATAGAGGAATTTATTCTCTCTCTCTCTCTGTAATCTGGCCTTATGACTTCAATAGAGCTACAGCTATGCTACACCAGCATGGGATCTGGCAGATTGGCTGCAATGAAATTATGGTCAATTTACAATAGCTGGACATCTGGCCAAATCTATAAAAAATAATCTCCTTCTCCATTACAGTCTGTCAGTTGTTCTAGAGTATTTTGTTGAAAACACTATTTAATATCTGTAGTATATAATTGGATTTTTACCTATTAAAATCATTTGGATTTTTCAAGAAGAATAAGAATCATAGAACTGGAAGGGACCTCAAAAAGTCATCTACTCCAGTCCCCTCCACTCATGGCAGGACTAAGTATTATCTAGACCATCCCTGACAGGTGTTTGTCCAACCTGCTCTTAAAAATCTCCAATGAAGGAGATTGCACAATCTCCCAAGGCAATTTATTGCAATGCTTAACTACTCTGACAGTTAGGAAGTTTTTTCTAATGTGTAACTAAACCACCCTTGCTGCAATTTAAGCCCATTGCTTCTTGTCCTATCCTCAGAGGTTAAGAACAGTTTTTCTCCCTTCTCCTTTTAACAACTTTCTATATACTTGAAAACTGTTATCATGTCCCCTCTCAGTCTTCTCTTCTCCAGATTAAAGAAATCTTTTTTTTTTCAATCTTCCCTCATAGGTCATGTTTTCTAGACCTTTAATAATTTTTCTTGCTCTTCTCTGGACTTTTTCCAATTTGTCCACACCTTTCCTAAAATATGGCGCCTAATACAGGACGCAATACTGCAGTTGAGGCTTAATCAGTATGGCGTAGAGTGGAAGAATTACTTCTCATGTCTTCCTTACCACACTCCTGTTAATACATCCCAGAATTATTCCTTGACTTTAGCACAGCTTTTGATATGGTCTCCCACAGCATTCTTGCCAGCAAGTTAAAGAAGGATGGGCTGGATGTATGGACTGTAAGGTGGCTACAAAGCTGGCTAGATCATCTGGCTCAACGGGTAGTGATCAATGGCTCCAGGTCTAGTTGGCAGCCGGTATCAAGCAAAGTACCCAAGGGTCTGTCCTGGGCAGGGCTGACTCCAGCTTTTTTGCCACCCAAAGTGGCGAAAAAAGAAAAAAGCATAGAAAAACCCGATTGAGCTGATGCCAAAGTGCCACCGAAGAGGAAGATAAGGAGTGAAGGACCTGCTGCCGAATTGCTGCTGAAGACTGAAGTGGAACAATTCAGCTGCCGCCGAATTGCCACCGCCTAACAACGGATGGTCTGCCGCCCCTTTCTATTGGCCTCCTCAGGTACCTGCTTCCTTCGCTGGTGCCTGGAGCTGGCCCTTGTCCTGGGGCCGACTTTGTTCAATATCTTCATTAATGATCTCGAGGATGGTATGGATTGCACCCTCAGCAGGTTTGCAGATGATACTAAACTGGGAGAAGTGGTAAATATGGTGGAGGGTACAGATAGGACACAGTGAGACCTAGACGAATTACAGGATTGGGGCAAAAGAAATCTGATGAGGTTCCATAAGGACAAGTGCAGAGTCCTGCACTAAGGATGGAAGAATCCCATGCATTACTACAGACTAGGGACTGAGTGGCCAAACTCTCATTAGACAGAAGGGAAAAAGGGAGGGATTGGAAAGAGAAGAAATAAAGCGGTGAAGGAAAAGGAGGTGGGGTGAAGGGGAGGAAGACAGAGTGAGAGAAAGACTCACATCTCAAGCGGTATTTGAGATTTAGCAGGGGGGCAGTGGTTGTGTCATCTTCCTCCCTCTCTCTGGACCAATCTGGTCAGGACGTCTCTCAGGATTAGGATGAAGAAGTTCTGGGGTCCCAGGAAATGGTGGGAGTGTCAGTCATGATGGTGATGCTCACTGAAAAAAAAAAAAAAAAAGTGTGTATTGATGCTCCTATTTTCAAAACAGCCAAAGGAACTAGACACCCTAATAGCAAATCATTACATCTCCCTCACACTTCTTTGAAGCTCCTAGCCATAATATATAATTACCACAAGACGACAACATGGCCAGATAGCCTTAAACTTCATTAATGGGAAAAAGGAGTAAATAGACTATATATGATTTTGATACTGTCTCGCATGACCTTCTCATAAACAAATTAGGGAAATGCAACCTAGATGGAGCTACTATAAGGTGGGTGAATGACTGGTTGGAAAACCATTCCCAGAGAGTAGTTGTCAGTGGTTCACAGTAATGCTGGAAAGGCATAACAAGTGGGGTCCCGTAGGGATCGGTTCTGAGTCCGGTTCTGCTCAATATCTTCGTCAATGATTTAGATAATGGCATAGAGAGTACACTTATAATCCTATCCTCCAATGCAGTTGCAATCCTTTCCTGCTTGTTATCATGCGCAAACTTTATAATTCAAAATGATCTGGACAAACTGGAGAAATGGTCTGACATAGGATGAAATGCAATAAGAACAAATACAAATACTCCATTTAGGAAGGAACGATCAGTTGCACACATACAAAATGGGAAATGACTGCCTAGGAAGGAGTACTGCAGAAAGGGATCTGGGGGTCCTAGTAGATCACAAAATAATATGATCAACAGTGTAACACTGTTTAAAAAAACCAAACATCATTCTGGGATGTATTAGCAGGACTGTTATAAGCAAGAAATGAGAAGTAATTCTTCCACTCTATTCCACACTGATTTGGCCTCAACTCGAGTATTGTGTCCAGTTCTGGGTGCCACATTTCAGGAAAGATGTGGACAAGTTGGAGAAAGTACAGAGAAGAGCAACAAAAATGATTAAAGGTCTAGAAAACATGAGGGAAGTTTGAAAAAAAATGGTTTGTTTAGTCTGGAGAAGAGAAGACTGAGAGAGGACATGATAACAGTTTTCAAGTACATAAAAAGTTGTTACACGGAGGAGGGAGAAATATTGTTCTTCTTAACATCTGAGGATAGGACAAGTAGCAATGGGTTTAAATTGCAGCAAGAGTGGTTTAGATTGGACATTAGGAAAAACTTCCTAACTATCAGAGTGGTTAAGAAGTGTAAAAAAAAGTCCCTAGGGAGTTTGTGGAATCTCCATCTTTGGAGATTTTTAAGAGCAGGTTGGACAAACACCTGTCATAGATTCATAGATTCTAGGACTGTAAGGGACCTCGAGAGGTCATCGAGTCCAGTCCCCTGCCCGCATGGCAGGACCAAATACTGTCTAGACCATCCCTGATAGACATTTATCTAACCTACTTTTAAATACTCCAGAGATGGAGATTCCACAACCTCCCTAGGCAATTTATTCCAGTGTTTAACCACCCTGACAGTTAGGAACTTTTTCCTAATGTCCAACCTAGACCTCCCTTGCTGCAGTTTAAGCCCATTGCTTCTTGTTCTATCCTTAGAGGCTAAGGTGAACAAGTTTTCTCCCTCCTCTTTATCACACCCTTTTAGATACCTGAAAACTGCTATCATGTCCCCTCTCAGTCTTCTCTTTTCCAAACTAAACCAACCCAATTCTTTCAGCCTTCCTTCATAGGTCATGTTCTCAAGACCTTTAATCATTCTTGTTGCTCTTCTCTGGACCCTCTGGTCCAGAGAAGAGCAACAAGGGATGGTCAGGATAATACTTAGTCCTGCCTTGAGTGCAGGGGACTGGACTCGGTGACATATCGAGGTCCCTTCCAGTTCTATGATGGCAATAAATAGCCATTGAGACAAAGGAGGAGATAAATTGTAAGTTTATTCACCAAAAAGAACAAGGAGTCCAGTGGACCTTAAAGACTAACAGGTTTATTTGGGCATAAGCTTTCATGGGTAAAAAAAACGCACTTCTTCAGATACATGGAGTGAAAGTTACAGATGCAGGCATTACATAATGACACATGAAGAGAAGGGAGTACCTCACAAGTGAAGAACCAGTGCTGACAGGGCCAATTCATTCAGGGTGGATGTAGTCCACTCCCAATATTAGATGAGGAAGTGTCAATTCCAAGAGAGGCAAAGCTGCTTCTGCAATGAGCCAGCCACTCGCAGTCCCTATTCAAGCCCTAATTAATGGTGTTAAATTTGTAAATGAATTTTAGTTTTGCTCTCTCTCTTAGATTTAAAAGTCACTATTCTTGAACAAAAAAAATATTCAGAAACAGACTTCAGTTATAGAATGTCCAGGTAGATTGAAGTGTTCACCTTATTGGCTTTTGTATGTTACCATTCCTGATGTCTGATTTGTGTCCATTAATTCTTTTACATAGGGACTATCTGGTTTGGCCAATGTACATGGCAGATGATGGCATATATAACATTAGTAGACTTGCAGGTGAATGAGCCTTGATGGTGTGGCCGATGTGGTTGGGTCCTCTGATGGTGTCACCAGAGTAGATATGGGGACAGAGTAGGCAATGGGGTTTGCTACAGGGATTGGTTATTGGGTTGGTGTTTCTGTGGTGTGATGTGTAGTTGCTGGTGAGTATTTGCTTCAGGTTGGGGGGTTGTCTGTAAACGAGGACTGGCCTGCCTCCCAAGGTCTGTGAGAGTGAGGGATCATTTTTCAGGATAGGTTGTAGATCATTGATAATGCGCTGGAGAGGTTTTAGCTGGGGGCTGTACGTGATGGTCAGTGGTGTTCTGTTATTTTCCTTGTTGGGCCTGTCCTGTAGTAGGTGATTTCTGGGTACTCGTCTCACTCTGTCAATCTGTTTCCTCACTTCCCCAGGTGGGTATTGTAGTTTTAAGAATGCTTGGTAAAGATCTTGTAGGTGTTTGTCTCTGTCTGAGGGATAGGAGCAAATTTGGTTGTATCTTAGGGCTTGGCCGTAGACAATGGATCATGTGATGTTCTGGATGGAAGCTGGAGGCATGTAGGTAAGTATAGTGGTCAGTAGGTTTCTGGTATAGGGTAGTGTTTATCTGACCATCACTTATTTGCACTGTAGTGTCCAGGAAGTGGATCTCTTGTGTGGACTGTCCAGGCTGAGGTTGATGGTCGGGTGGAAATTGTTGAAATCATGATGGAATTCTTCAAGGGTCTCCTTTCCATGGTCCATATGATGATGATATCATCAATGTAGCACAAGTAGAGGAGGGGCACTAGGGGACGAGAGCTGAGGAATCGTTGTTCTAAGTCATCCATAAAAATGTTGGCATACTGTGTGGCCAGGCAGGTACCCATAGCAGTGCCACTGACTTGACGGTATAAGTTGTCCCCAAATCTGAAATGGTTGTGGGTGAGGACAAAGTCACAAAACTCAGCCACCAGGTGTGCTGTGGCCTCATCAGAGATACTGTTCTGGACAGCTTGTAGTCCATCCTCATGTGGAATATTGGTGTAAAGTGCTTCTTCATCCATGGTGGCCCGGCTGGTATTTTCAAGAAGATCACCAATGGATTGTAGTTTCCTCAGGAAGTCGGTGGTGTCTAGAAGATAGCTGGGAGTGCTGGGAGTGTAGGGTCTGAGGAAAGAGTCCAAATAGCCAGATAATCCTGCTGAAAAAGTGCCAATGCCTGAGATGATGAGGCGTCCAGGGTTTCTAGGTTTATGGATCTTAGGTAGCATATAGAATACCCGTGGTCAGGGCTCTGGGGGTGTGTCCATGTAGATTTGTTCCCATGCTGTAGCCAGGAGTTTCTTGAGCAGATGATGTAGTTTTTATGGTATTCCTCAGTGGGATTAGAGGATAGTGGCCTGTAAAATGTAGTGTTGGAGAGTTGCCTGGCAGCCTCCTGTTCATAAATCTGTTAGCCTTTAAGGTGCCACTGGACTCCTTGTTGTTTTTCACCAAAAAGGAAGTTTTGGGCAATGCAAAATTATTCATTCTATTGAATTGTTTCAGCAGAAAAATAAATATTGGTATAAATTCACAAAACAACAAGAGGTACAGGAGTCCCTCTGCTGTTGCTTTTCTTGTAACTTCAGTCCATTGGTTAGGTCACTCTCCTTGCATGTGGGGGACCATGGTTCTCTTCCCTTCTCTACTGGGGCTGGGGGGAGGGCAGAGATTTGAAGTGAGATCTCCCATCTCTGAGGAAAGTGCCTTAATATCTGGGCTATAAGGTATTCTGGAGTATCGAAGCTGTTCTACAATGTATAAATAACTAAAAAAATACTCAATGGACCAATGAGTTGAACCTACCAAAGGAGTTCCCTAACACTGAGCTACAGTGGAATTTTAGCCCCATGATTAACAAAATATTTTATATAAGTGGAATAGCCTTCAATAGAAAAACTTGAGAAAACTCCACCCCCATGTATTTATAGAGTGATGGTTAGGGCCTTCAGCTGGGTGGTCAAAATTTCAGTACCTGCTCTACAGGAGGTAGAAGAGGGAATTGAACCCAGGTCTTCCAGAACACCAGTAATTAATACTGGGCTAATGGTTGGAAGAAGGGGCACCATCTCCTCTTTCAGGTAACTTGGTCAACCAAGTCCCATTGACTTGTGCTCTAAATCATTTAGGCACTTCTAGAAATGCCACCTGCAGTTTCCATTTCATGAGGAAAAATGTTGTAGTTTGTTATAAAGGAGAAATGCCCATGGTGCTCTCTCAGGCAAGACTTTGTTCTTCCTTGTTTTGTTGCGCACCTTAAGGTCTGCCTGAGAAGAGTGCAATTATGATTTCTGTGTGTAAATCAATGGAAGCTGGGATTTTCAAAGGAGCCTAAGGGAGTTAAGCACCCAACATACTCAAATCCTTAGGTTTGATCTCAACTTTTACTCAGATTTACTCCCTGTAAAGCTCCCACTGAGTGAGTGAAAATTGCATTTCAGTGTATTTAAAAAGTACATTGGATGGGAATCTTGCTCATGAAGGTTTGTCAGTCAAGGAAGAAACAAATATGTATTGTCTAGCACAGCTGATCTCAATCAGTAATTCATTGTCCTCCAAAGGTCTGTGGGCCATATTTTAAAAGGTCTTTAAGTGACTAAAGACACAGATAAGTACCTAAGACTACCTAGCTCCCATTGACTTCAAAGAGAGTTATGTACCTGGATGCTTTTGAAAATCCCAGTAGTCATCTCTTTTTGGAAATCTGGCCACATGGTACTCTTTCTTCTGGCCTGGAGGGAGGAATATTTTGAAAACCAAGAACTGGGGAGACTGAAGTATTGGAAGAAGCAGTACAGAAATGAAAGAATTTGGAAGACCACTGACTAGTTCATTATTACATTTAGCAAAGCCACAAACACTATAATTTAGGTTTTCTGAAGACAAAAAAACAAACAAACACCCAACACATGTATACATTAAGAGTCTATGGATGTGACCTTTTACTCTGCCATGGCCCATGGCCCCATTTTGGACCTCAGGACTGCAAAACCTAGCTAGGCAGGTTGGTCCAGAATGGGAGTAAGGGGCGTAGCTATGGGGGGTGGTCAGAGTGGAGGTGAAAGGTGTGGCCATTTTACACTTAATTCTAACCAATAGGGAGGAAATGGTTGCAAATCTGAAGGTGGAAGGCAATTTTGGGAGAAAGTGTTTGTGAAATGATAGATTTCATGACTGTAAGAAAAAGAAGGAGTTCTGCAATTTCATATCTGAGTTTCTTCAGGACTCTTGGATGAATGGCACCTGGTCCTTGTGCCTAATTACTGTTTAATTTATAATTTTTTTCCAAAACCTCCTCTATCGACAGCTCAATATGGGACAGTTCCTCTAATTTATCACCTAAGGTGAAGGTATCTCCCACCCATGTTCTGCAGTGAAGATTAATGCAACTAATTCATTTAGCTTCTCTACAACAGGAATTTCATTCCTGAGTGCTCCTTTAGCATCTGGATTGTCCAATGGCCCCACTGATTGTTTGTTTAGCTTCCTGCTTCTGATGTACTTAAAAAAAATGTGCGGTTAATTTTTGTGTCCTTAGCTAATTGTCCATGGGTTAGTCCTTGACTATGTGAGCAAGAACAATGTAGGCAAACATCTGAGTGAGAGAAAACTCAGTACCACCTCAGAGCCCTGACCCATCCCATCCAAGATCCTATCTCCAACTGTGGCCATCTCTGATGCTTCAGAGGAAGGAGACAAAAAAAAAACCCTCTCAGAATACATTGGTGGGAGGAGGCAGGATTCCTTCATGAACCGTGGTGTCCGACTGAAACCCTGAAGTATGTCCTTTAGGAATACAAGACATAAACCAGAAGTGAGGCCCAGAGTTGCTGAGTCCTGCCCCCAACCATCACACCATCATAAATTTATCCAAATCTTTCTTAAAACTAATTAATATGTGCATCCCTACAGCTCCTATGAGAAGGTTGTTCCAGAAGTTCACCCTTCTGAGGGTGAGAAACCTTTCTCTAATTTCCAGCCTGAATTTGGTCATGGTCAATTATATCCATTTGATTTTGTGCAAACAAGGAGACAGAATTAGGAACATGAGCTCTGGCATAACCTTTTCCCCAATGGTTATAGTACTTATATCAGATGTGGGAGACCCCCGCTTCAAGTGTCTGAGACGGAGAAATGACTGAAACAGGGATCTGTCCCCTCCCATGCATATGCCCTGGCCACTGCATCATGGGATATCTCTCTCAATTTCTCCTGTTCAAGACCCTTTGTGAGTCTAACTCCAGCACACATTGGTTCCAATGGAGCTTTGCTGATTTATACATGCTGGGGATTTGGCCAATTTACTTCAGTGGATCTGCACTGATTTAGACCAGTGGAGGATTTGGCCCAAAGTGCCATTCTCTAAGCTGAGAATGTCCCAAACACTAGTTACTCACAAATCTATGCTCTCTGACTTAAAAAAAAGAAAAGAAAAGAGAGAATCAACACTAATTGAGAAACCTGAATTTCCACAATACATTCCTTAGAGCTGTTTTCACCTCCTTGTTTTTCAGGCTATAGACAATGGGGTTTAACAAGGGGGTCAAGATGGTGTACTGGATGGAAAACATTTCATCCAGAACCACAGAGGAGACTGAGCTGGGTTTTGTGTACTGGAGAAAACCTGACACGTACAACAAGCCAACCACAATCAGGTGGGAGCTGCAGGTGGAGAAGGCTTTATGCCTGCCCTCCGCAGAGCGTATCCTCAGGATGGTGGAGATAATGTGACTGTAGGAGATTAGGGTGAGGAGGAAGGAGCTCAAACCAAATACCAAAGCAGAAATAAGTAGCACCACTTGTTTGGTGAGGGTGTCAGTGCAGGACAGTTGTAACAGAGGAGGGAGCTCGCAGCTGAAATGGCTGATTTGATTGGGCTCACAGAAATGCAACTTGAGGGCAAAAATTGTATTAAGAAGGGCAAAGAAGAAGCCCATGGTCCATGCACCACTAACCAGCTGAACACAGATACCTTTCCTCATTGTCTCCACGTAACGCAATGGGTCACAGATGGCAGCATAGCGGTCATAAGCCATGGCTGAGAGAATGAAAGCTTCAGTACCACCCAAGAGGATAGAAAGGAACATCTGGGCAATGCAGCCATTGACAGAAATAGTTTTGTGCTCTGCTAGGAAGTTCATCAGCATATTAGGCACCGTGACTGAGGAATAGCAGATATCAACAAAGGATAAATGGAAGAGGAAGAAGAACATAGGGGTGTGAAGATGAGAATCAGCTCTTATCACCACCATGATCACTATGTTACCACCCAGAGTGATTAGGTAAATAACTAAGAACACCAAGAAGAGGAAAATCTGCATCTGTGGGTCACTGGAAAGTCCCAGGAAGATAAATTCGGTCACCGTGGTTTGATTTTTCATTGTCATTTATTCAGGAAATCTGTGACCTGGAAGACCTGAAAAAAATGAAATTAACACTTATCATAAATATAAACGGAAAGAGTATGTGGAGATCATCTGTTCCATAAGATGAACGTAAAGAGAGTCCTATTCAATTCTGTAAAATGTATAGACTGAATTTAGAGAAAAAGAGATGCCAGATGGCATTTGTGTGTTTTAAATAGACAAAATAGGCTGGATACACAAAAGGACTTAGGCGTCTAAAGTGGCAGTTAGGTGCCAAAGTCCCAGAATCTGGTCCTACTGGTATTCACAAATACCCTGCTCAGCTCTGATTAAGGGATAGTATGATGTAGGGCTCCCTCAGTCTCTCCTCTTGAAGCTGTTCCTCTATGGATAAATCATAAAAGAGGCAGTGCAGGGTTACTGTATACTTGGTCTTCTGCATCCGGGGTGACTATTCTAGCCACCAGGCTATAAAGGAATTTATTCTCTCTCTCTCTCTCTCTCTCTCTCTCTCTCTCTGTGCAATCTGTCCTTATGACTTCAATAGAGCTACAGCTGTGTTACACCAGCATGGGAACTGCCAGATTGGCTGCAATCAAACTATGGCCAATTTACAATAGCTGGACATCTGGCCAAATCTATGTAAATAATCTCCTTCTCCATTACAGTCTGACAGTTGTTCTAGACTATTATGTTGAAAACACTATTTAATATCTGTAGTATTTAATTGGATTCTTGTCTATTATAATCATTAGGATTTTTCAAAAAGAATAATAATCATAGAACAGGAAGGGACCTCAAGAGGTCATCTAGTCCAGTCCCCTGCACTCATGGCAGGACTAAGTATTATCTAGACCATCCCTGACAATGGTTTGTCCAACCTGCTTTTAAAAATCTCCAATGATGGTGATTCCACAACCTTCCTAGGCAATTTATTTCAGTGCTGAACCACTCTGAGAGTTAGGAAGTTTTTCTAATGCCCAACATAAATCACCCTTGCTGCAATTTAAGCCCATTGCTTCTTGTCCTATCCTCAGAGGTTAAGAAGAACAATTTTTCTCCATGCTCCTCATAATAACCTTTTATGTACTTGAAAACTGTTATCATGTCCCCTCTCAGCCTTCAGTTGAGGCCTAATCAGCGCACTGTAGAGCAGAAGAACTACTTCTCGTGTGTGCTGCTTACAACACTCCTCCTAATACATCACAGAATGATGCTTTTTTTGCAACAGCATTACACTGTTGACTCATATTTAGCTTGTGGTCTACTATGACCCCCAGATCCCTTTCTGCAGTACTCCTTCCTAGGCAGTCCTTTCCCTTTTTGTATGTGTGCAACTGATTGTTCCTTCCTAAGTGGAGTACTTAGCATTTGTCCTTACTGAATTTTATTCTATTTACTTCAGACCATTTCTCCAGTTTGTCCCGATCACTTTGAATTATAATCCTATCCTCCAATGCACTTGCAACCGCTCCCAGCTTGGTATCATCCGCAAACTTTATAAGTGTATTCTCCGTGCCATTATCTAATCATTGATGAAGATATTGAACAGAACCGGACCAAGAACCAATCCCTGCGGGACCCCACTAGTTATCCCCTTCCAACATGACTGTGAAACACTGATAACTAAACTCTGGGAACTGTTTTCCAATCAGCTATGCACCTACCTTATAGTAGCTCCATCTAGGTTGTATTTCTATAGTTTATGAGAAGGTCATGCGACACTGTATCAAGAAGAAATGAATGTGACCAGAAAACATTATCTCGACACAGTGACATAATTTTGAAAAGAGGGGCCTGATAGAAAATTAATTGGACTTTTCCTCCTAAGTCACTTAAACTCCAACTCAGTGGGATTTTTGACTCAGCTTTCTGCACATCTGAATATCAGCCTGTATATACAGTAGAGAACTTATCTTGCTCTCCTGGAAGTGAAAGGTTAATTGGACCTCAGTTATTAATGGAAAAGGGAATGAAATCAATGTTCTGTCCAATGTCAAAATTATGTTTGTCCCCATACGACCCTAAATAGAAATTAAAGTTTTCCTCCATTATCAGCTGATGAGACAAATGCCTAAGAAAAGAGATGGACCTTTAATTGAATCTGAATGCCAACATAGGCAGATTCTGTGCACAGGAAAATTCAATTCCAAGTGCATTTCCCAGAGAATGCCCCCCCACACACACACATACACACACAATCAATACAAACTACTGCACCAACTGGTCTCAGCTATCTTAGTGCTGCTGATAGAAAGAGAGAGAAAGAGAGAGCTGGGCGATTGAAGAAAATCATTTTTGCCAGCCATGGCCCCTGTGCTGTAGCTAAGTCTGTGTGAGCAGACTGCTGCAGCCAGGAAGACGTCAATGGGACTATGCAGAGACCCACCCCTAGATAAGAGGGGCAGAATCTGGCCTTTTGAAATGAAAAGGAAACAAAAAATAAAAAGGATTAAAAATATGAATCAACTCACTTGCCTTTTAAGTGCAGATCATAAATATGGTGAGATCATTCTGACCTGTGATTTTCTCTTTTCTTCGTCTATCTACCTCCTTATTGCTTTGTCTATCTAATCTGTCTGTCTCTGGAATACAGCATCCAAGGAGATCCAATATTCTTAACCCTACACACCTTGAGGGGTTTCACTGCTCTGGGTAAACAGTGGGAGTGAAGCAAAGAGCTTTTCCTTAGCTGACTCCAAGACTAGGTGCTGATTCTTGAGAGTTGTTTAAATGCTGTCTTCTTCCCCCTGGGACAATCCCTGGAGTTCACTCTCTGTAACAAGCTCCCAGTGACATTGTGCTGGGTCAGCCCTTAAGCAATGGTATATGGTACCCAAGAATGAGAACATTGAGGATTGGGTTATCATAGGATCCAAGTGATTTAGGTACCCAATCTCAGTGACAGTCAATTAAAAAAGCATGTATTTAGGCTCAGATTCTCAAAGTAGCTGAAGGACTTAGATGTGCAAACAGCAGCACATTTCCTCTCCCTAAGACTCCTTTGAAGGTCTTAGTCTTAATGTATAATTACCACAAGAGTGCAGCAGAGGAGAAAGAATGGGGAATGACCAGACATCCTTAAAAAAATCACCAATACCTGGATAAACAGGTTAAGGGATCAGAAAGGATCAAATAGACTGTATAAGATGGCAGGAAAGAACAGGAGATGAGACAAAGAAGGAGCTTTTCTGAATACAACTGGGTAAAATTTTTCAAACAAGTCGTTTATTCACTGAAAAATGCAGTTTGCTTGACCCTATACTATTTGTGAATTAGAAAAATAAAAGCCAAATTGTTTCATCCAGGGCCAAACAAACAAACAAAAAAACCAACTAAATTCACAAAGCAACACAGGGCACCTTAGTGCCTCCCCAGTACCTTTAACCTAGTGGTTAGGGAACTCACCTGGGTCATGGGAGATCCTCATGCAATTCCTTCTCTGTCTGATGTAGAGAAGAGATTTGAAGTTAGGTCTCCTATCTCTCAGGAAAGTGCTTTAATCTCTGTGCCATAGGCCTTGCTGGAAACCTAAGCCTAAGTAACCGTATTAACCAAACGCTTGGAATCAGAGTAGGCCTGTCTTTGACAGAATAGCAATGCACCAGGTAAGCCCATTCCTGACCAGAGAGGATGGTACATAACACACAGCTCTCTCGAGTAACAATGTAAACACATTCCTAAGAGATGGTACAAGAACACACTTACCCTTCATAAACATAAGGAGGGGATGACAGAATAACGGGTGAGGATGTTTTGTTCTAACTAGCAGGTACGAGTATAAGGGTGGTAAGTAACAACATCCGGAGTGTAATACGGCACTTGTTTGTATCAATGTATAAAAGGAGAAGTCCTATGAATGGCATCTTTGTATCGGCCGAGGGGACAGACCCTGGTGTTCTATCTTGTCACAGAAATACATGTGTTAGTGTCCCTGTGACACCTTGGACAGCGCACTTGTACCGTGCTTTGCTGACAATAAACCTGGCTGAGGGCCTTCGCTACAAAAACAAGCCTGTGGTTGTTCTTTATGAATAACATAGAGTTCTGCTGAATCGGTAAGCTGCATTCCCTGCTCGTGCAGCTGACACCGGAGATCCAAGAACAGCAGCACTGAGCAGCCTTAACAACTCTCCACAGCACTAACAACTTGATCTATAAGGTATTTTGGGGCAGGGCTTTCTCAGTCTCTCTTAAGTTGTTGTGCTGCTGAATTTAAAAAGCAAAACAAGAGCAGCAGAAACACCTGGCTCTAACGCAGCCATGGTGGCACGTAGAATGGGTTTCCATCTTGAATGGTCCTTTGCAAGTCTTCTTCATTTCACAAGAGTCAGGATGGAATGATTTAGGTTTCTGAAATCCCACAAAATTGCATCTTTCAATCTCATTCATGGTTGCACTCGTGCTCTACTTCCTTCTACCTCAGCTCTATAAACCTTCTGTAAAAGGATACAGTCTTCTGAACATTGTGCATACCCCCACCATTGCAGTCGTCTTCTTCTCAAGACTGCAACTTGCTGGGATCATTTAAGTATCTCCCTGTTTGTGACAAAATCAAATCTATGGATGTCAAGGATATGGCATAACTTTTGACACTGAAAACTGTTTAATTTCCTCTTCTCACCTGTTTCTCATGAATATGTTTCTGCTCCATTTAACAGGGTTGCCATCACTACCATATTGAATACTTGTCTCTTAGTTTTCACATCGACATTCTGCCTCCCAAACAGAGGCTTTTGAAGGTGCCGAAATGTCATTGGCACAAGACCCATCAGATGTGTGACTTCTTCAGATATAGAAACTCATGCTGTCAAACAACTACCCAGGTACAAAAACCTATTCACCCATTCAATGTGGTTGCCATCTATATGAACCATAAGCAGGTTATGAGTAACCCCATGGCAAAAGAAATTGCCCATCCAAATTATTTGTCAAAGCATTCAGAGAAATCAGGAGGACTTCACAAATAACTCAAGGCCAACATTCACTGCTAACATTTGACTGACTAATGAACAGCATGTGTCTATGCCTTTTTTAAGAGATCAGAAACTGCCCCGTACATTTCTGAACATTTCCTCATATGATTGCTATACATAATTTTGGATTGTATAATATGTTATGTCACAGTACACTATCAGCATTATTTCTCTTTGTTCCTCTCTGTGTGGCATCCATCCCTCCATCAGCATATACCTAACCTATCTATCTGAGTGACAAGATAGGTGAGCTAATATCTTTTACTGAGCCACTTCTGTTGGTGAAAGAGGCAACCTTTCGAACTACGCAGAATTTTTCTTCAGGTCATTGTGCAATGGGTAGGGCATCCTCTATGAGACAGATACTCCATATCTTGTGGACATGAAGTCAGCCAGCACCTCAAGGGAGCTAAACCTGCATTGGGAGGACATTGTTTTCCCTAGGAAAAGGATCATGGGGCTGGGAACCAGCAACTGGATAGTGACTCTCAGGGTCTGCTGAATGCGGTTTGCTCCTTACATGGGGCACATTGTAAAATGACTGTCACAGTTCAGACCAACTGCACTTGTATTCTTCCTCTATGGTCCAGCCAGAGCACCCACTCTCAGGGTTCCCACTTCCCAGCCGTTGCCTATCTTAAGAGGAGACCCACATGTCTCTCCCAGCTGGGGTGGGTATTTTGAGGATGACCAGTTCCCAGTCTTCAATTTGTTATTTCCAGCAAAAGATATCCTGCCTAACAGACCAGCTTCACTTCTCTCCTTACAGACGCTAAAGAGGATAATTGCTATGTTTTTAAGTTACCACACAGCTCTTTCTAAGCAAGCATGTTTTTATTCATTATTTCTTACTACAGAGAAAACATATTAAAAATAATAAAAGAATCTACACACATGCTAATAAGCGTACCAGTGATCACCCCAACTACAGCCTGGGCTCTGGTAGAAGCTCTCCTTCAATCCCCTCCCAGGATTTTTCCTGATGTTTCAAGTAAATCACATCCTCAGCTCAGGACAAGAACAACTCCTGACTCTGTGAGTGACTTATTTATCCACTTTGGCTCTTTGAAGAGACCTTGAAAATGTAATCAGCCAGACAATAGGTCTCTGCTCAAAGTGCGGGTTCAAAATGAGGGATTCCAGAGGAGTCAGTCACATTCCCTTCCTCCCTCCCCTAGAATTTCCTTGAAAATCCACTTCACATGTCTTGTCCCCAAATGTCCTTTGACGTTCCTAATGTCTCCCAGAGATTGCACTAATCAGAACTTCCTCCTAAATGAGCTCCATAAAATACTGTAATAGTACATAAATATTTGCATTTTAATACAACCAACTTCAAATATATTTACCTTAATTCAATAAGGTTTAACTTAATTCATTAAGGTTTCTGCAGGATTTTAAATGACAATTTCATATCTGTCACAGTGACAATCTTGAAATATAGTGTCTCAACCTTTTACTGCACGTACTGGACTCAATTCTTCTTCTAGCCTTACTCCCATCTATATGGGATTGGCTTTTTGTGTCCTTCTAATCCATTCCAGTCTGTCTTGAATGCTATTCCTCGGAAACTCTTCAGGTAATCAAATCCTTTACTGTGACATCCATCCACCTACCCTTCTCTTACCATCCCCTTCTAAATTTAACCCCCTGTTATCCGATCTTCTTTTCACATGGCCAAACCCTCTAAGCCTTGAATCCCTCAGCATTTCTATAACTGGTACCACCCTCACACTTCCCCTACTTTGTTCATTCCAAACCTTTTCTATCTTTATAACTCCGAGCACCCATCTTAATGGTTTTCTTTCCACTGTCTTCAAGATCTGCTCCTGTCTCTTGCTCAGTACCCAGCATTCAGAGCCCTACCAAAATGCAGCCCTAATTACCTACTTGTAGATCTCACTCTTCACTTCAATAGGCTTCGTGAAACCTCAAATGTTCATATCAATATTCACATAGTGCCCAGTCTTGCAAAAGGCTCACTCCAGTGAACAGGTAGAACAAATGAGTAATTGAAATTAAGTGTGAGTATGGACCACTGCCATCACTGTGAATCTGTCTGCAGGATTGGGGTCATACATAGTGTTGTTTGGGCTGAAGCCTGCAGGTGGTCTAAAAGTGAAAGTCCTGCTATCCTCAGCTGGATATCTACATGCAGAAAGGCTATGGGGATCTGTCCATTTAGTCTAAACACTCAAGTGCATGCAGTATCATGTCTTTAGAGAAGAAGAAATGCACAAAAACCAGAATAGCTGAATGGAAAAAGCCCATTCAGGCAGGTCATCCTTTCTTTCTTTCTTTCTTTCTTTCTTTCTTTCTTTCTTTCTTTCTTTCTTTCTTTCTTTCTTTCTTTCTTTCTTTCTTTCTTTCTTTCTTTCTTTCTATAGAATCTGCATAAGATGATGGGGGTGATTTGGTGCAGCAATGTTGCGATGGTTTTCCATGCATGTGCAGATGATATGAAGGAGACACATGGTTAGACTGTGGAACTCCTTGCCACAGGGATACGCTGAGACCATAAATGTAGCAAGATTCAAAAAGAGATTGGGTAATAAAAATATCCAGAGTTATTATGATTAATTATGATAACATTACTGGAAGGGATACTAAATATCATGTCTATTGTGAGCTTCTTGAATCTTCCTCTGAACATCTGTTCCTGGTCCCTGTCAGAAATGGGATAGCAGATTTAGATAGCAGGTCCATCTCAGCATGGCTATTTTTATGGCTCTGTGACACAGACAATGACATGACAAGAAGAGAGCCGTGTTCTTCAGTAGCATCCTTGTCCCAGAGATCTCAAAATACTTTATGTGCATTAATATATAAACATCTGCAATACATCTGCCCATTTATTTTCCTCAAATTACAGAAGATTTTTACTATCAAGCATCTATTAAACACCAACCAACTTCTAGTCTTTGTGCTGAAGATAAAATTCAAGGAAATCCTTGACCCAAAGGACCTAAATATAACAAATACATAATAATAAAAGAAGAAGTGGTATTTCCAGGTTCTTTATTTTATATTACAATTAGGTGAGATTAATACCTTGTCATGTTTGGTTCTGTACAAATGTTAGAGATGGTCAGAAAAAGAAATTTTCATCACTTAGTAAATTCCATATTTCAACATTTGTTTTAAACCCAAAATAGGTCAGAAAGTTGAAATGTCAACATTTTTGTGAAAGGAAAAATCATAAAATATTTGAATGCAGAAATATCTAAACATTTCATTTTGTCCATTGTGATTGAAACAAACCATCCTTTTGAAGTGTCAATTTCATTCTCAATCAATATTTTGATCTAAATTACATTCAGATGAGTATTTTTGTCATTTTAAATCGAAATGTCAACTCAATTTTTTTTCAGCTTGACATTTTGAAAGAAAATCTATGATTTAATTTTGAGGGGTCAAATTGAAATAAAATTTTTGTTTAGATTTTCCCCATGCAAAAATCAAATATTTTACTTCAAAATTCAGATTTTCCAGCAAAAAAAAAAATCTATCATGATGTAACCACACTTTGAAATTGGAAAAAACAATGATGGTAAAAATGTTCACCAGAACTAACAAACTTAAAAGTGCCCATGATTGCTGCCATGAAGAATTGACAGTACAACAGAGTGATGCACAGTAAGCAGGACACCCTGAAAAAAAAATGAGTAGCTAAATAGAGCTATTATTTATTTAGTAAGCAGGTTGCAAAAGTTTTGAATTTGGATAACAAAGACGGACATAGTTTTCTCCATGAAAATAGTTCCATTGTTCAACAAGTTATATTTATTTTGTGTGAAGAATCTGAAAGAAGAAATTCTCCCTGTGAAAATGGAGCAGAGGGTGGTGTCTTTCTTAAATGGGACAAAAAGTGCATGCCATCAATACTAGGATGGGATGGGAAGAGTGATGGAAGTCGGCACATGTATGGAATCTTGGCTGAACACACTGGACAGGGAAGGAAGAGATCAGGCTTCCATGTCTTGCTCTCCACAGACTTTCTGGCTGACCTTGGGCAGGAGGCTGGGACTAAATTATTCCTATCCAATAGGAGTTGGGCACCTGACTCCCCTAAACTCTTTTGAATAACTCAACCTATTGGTTGACTCTTCATTTATGCCAGACCGTATGTCTAGAAGTCAAACATTGGCAACGGCTGAATTCAAAGTCATATCTGAGATCCTCAGTTGGCAGGTATCAGAGTAGCCCTGTTTATTTCAGTGGAGCTACACTGCTTTTCACCAGCTGGGGTTATGCATCTAAAGGTGAATTGCACTTGGGTGCAGACCAGCAGCACCACTTCCCACTATGTTTGTGATGTCAGTGGACATTCAGCGATACACAGGGCTTTCCAGCTCGACAGTGAGTGAAATTTGAGGAAAACAAAATCACTTTAGAATACGAAAACTATGGTCACAGCCTCATGTGATGTAAATTCATGTACCTACATTGACTTAATGGCACCATGTCAATTTACACCATTGGGTAGGTTCACAAAGGGACATAGGTGTTGTGATGCTGAGCATTGCAGTGATTAACTTTGAAGTGCCTGGAAAACTCATAGAGATCCACAAAGCCAGAATTTGTCACCCTGGCTCCCTCCACAATGGAAGAGGAGAGATAGGTGCCTATGAATGGGATTTGAAAAAGCCATCTTGATTGGTGGGTCACATCCTAAATTAGCCAATGGGAGATGCTGAGGAGATAGGTGTGCCCTAACGACCCCAATTTTTCAAGGTGTGCATTACCTTAATCCCCAGGACGGAAACACTTTTTCTGCTTGGGATTCCCATCTGGGAACCCTCTAACCCCAACTAAGGTGTATTTTTCAATAAGCCGGAGTGTGGTGGGACAGAGAAGACTGAGAAGGAATTAGGAGGAAGAAGTCCCTCCTTAGTTTTAGCTCAGTGGTTGTGGTAGTCACCCAAGAGAAGTAGACCCCGGTTCAATGGCCTGATGAGAAGAGATTTAAGAACACTGACACTACTTGAGAGGGTTGAATTTCCTCCAACATTTTCCCTACAGCTGTTTTCACCTCCTTGTTTTTCAGGCTGTAGATGATGGGATTTAACATGGGGGTCAAAATGCTCTACTGGATGGAGAACATTTCATCCAGAATCATAGAGACTGAGCTGGGCTTTGGCTTATTCTTCCTGACAGGTTTTGTCCGGTACACAATCACAATAAATTGGGAGCTACAGGTGGAGAAGGCTTTACGCCTGCCATCCACAGAGTGTATCCTCTGGATGGTGGAGATGATGTGAATGTAGGAGACCAGGGTGAGGAGGATGGAGCTCAACCCAAATATCACAGCATAAGTAAGAAGCAGCACTTGATTTGTGAGAGTCTCAGTTCAGGACAGTTGTAACAGAGGAGGAAGCTCCACGTAATGCAATGGGTCACAGATGGCGCAGAGTCTTGCATCTGAAGAAGTGAGGTTCTTACCCACGAAAGCTTATCCTCCCAGTACTTCTGTTAGTCTCAAAGGTGCCACAGGACCCTCTGTTGCTTTTTACAGATTCAGACTAACACGGCTACCCCTCTGATAGATGGCAGAGTAGCGGTCATAAGCCATAGCTGAGAGAATGAAAGCTTCAGTACCAGCTTAGAGGATAAAGAAGAAGATCTGGGCAATGCAGCCCTTCATAGAAATAATTTTGTGCTCTGCTAGGAAGTTCATCAGCATATTAGGCACCATGACCGAAGAATAGCAGATATCAACAAAGGATAAATGGAAGAGGAAGAAGTTCATGGGACTGTGAATGTGAGAATCAGCCCTTATCACCAGCATGTACACCATGTTCACTGAAAGGGTGATTAGGTAAATAACTAAAAAAACAAGGAAGAGGAAAATCTGCATCTGTGGGTCACTGGAAAATCCCAGGAGGATAAATTCAGTCACTGTGGTTTGATTTTTCATTGGTATTTGTACAGGAGAACTGTGACCTGGAAGACAAGAAAAAAGAAATGAAATTAACATTTATAATAAAAATAAATTGAAACAGCATGTGGAGTTCATCTGATCAGCCCTATTGAAGAAAGCCCTATTCCATCCTGTAAATGTGTGCTTTTAATAGATTAAATTTAGAGAGAGAGAGAGAAGCTGGATGGAATTTATGTATTTTAAATAGACAAAATGGGCTGGATACAGAAAAGGACTTAGGCACCTAACTGCCACTTTAGATACCTAAAACCCAGACTCACGCCCCACTGGGATTCACAAATACCCTGCTCAGCTGGGATTATGGAACAGGCTGTTGTGGAGCTCCCTCAGTCTCTCCTCTTTAAGCTGAGTTAGAGAGATATTGCAGTAGATGTCCTGCATACTGGGTCTCCTGCATCCACGGTGAGTGCTCTAGCCATGAGGCTATAAAGTTACTCACTTTTTCTCTCTCTCTCTGTGTCTATGTCACTCCCTCTCTCTGGCCTCGTGTCTCTAAGATGGCCCAGTGACTTCCTGGAGTCACAACAGATTTACACCAGCAGGGGATCTGGTCAATTATCTCTTTGTCTATTATTTTCTGTCTATTGTTTTAGACTGTTTTGTTGAAAATTCTATTTATTATCTGTGGTATCTTATTGGATTCATTGAGGAATTTTCAAGAAGAAGAAGAAGAAGGAGAAGAAAGGAATGTGCCGACAAACATTTTCTAGTCACAGTGACATAATTTTGGAAAGAGGGGCTTGATAGAAAATAAGTAACTTAGGACCAAAAGTTGCACTAAAACTCTTTTGAAAATCTGACTCAATGGTACTTTGATTCATTGCTTTGCACATCTGAATGTCAGGCTGCACATACAGAAGAGAATCTATTCTGCCCTCATGGAAGTGAGTGGCTTTTATTACATCATTTTTTAAATAGAAATAGGAATTAAGTCAATATTCTCGCCAATGTCCAATCTATGTTTGTCTTATACCTTTCTTATACCTTGAATTAAGTAATGCTGCCACCACCCAGTGATTTAAACAAACATTTTAGGGAGGGCCATTTGGAGCCCTACCTTCCACAAATATCCCCCCAAGTCTCTACACCCCTTTTTCTGGGCAGGCTTGACAATAATCCCCCAAACCCTACATCCCCTTTCCTGGGGAGGCTTGAGAATATATTCTCACCAATTGGTACAGGTGAACACAGATCCAAACCCTTGGATCTTAAAACAATGAAAAATCTATCAGGTTCTTAAAAGAAGAATTTTAATTAAAGAAAAGGTAAAGGAATTACCCATATAAAATCGGGATGGTAAGCACTTTACAGAGTAACAAAAGACTCAAGAACATAGAGGATCTCCCCTCTAGGCAAAACCTTAAAGTTTCAAAACCAGGGATAAACCTCCCTCCTTCTACAAAGGAAATCACAAGCCAAAATAAAAGTAAGCTAACGCATTCCTTCGCTACTACTTACTAATACTAATGGAGTTGGATTGCTTGCTTTCTTGATATGTCTCCGGCAAGCAAACAGAACAGACAGACAAAGCCTTCCTTCCCCCCCGCCCAATTTGAAAGTATCTTGTCCCATTATTGGTCCTTTTGTCAAGTGTCAGCTATGTTACCTGAGCTTCTTAACCTTTTACAGGTAAAAGAGGAATTAATCCCTTACAGGGTAAAGAGGGATTTTCTGCTACCCTTAGCTGTATGTTTATGACACAGGCTCAGATTTTCAAAGTGTCCTAGGAGCTAGACACCCAAAGAGCAAACCATTGAATCTCCCATACGCTCCTTTAAAGATGCTAGGCATAATGAAAATGGAACAAATAGATTACATGAGGTGTCAGGAAAAAATAGATGATGAGAATAAGCAGCAGCTATATTGTGCAGAGCTGGACAAAATTTGTCAGAATATTTTTTTTTGTGAAAAAATTAACAGTTTTGGTTGACCACATATTATTTGCAAATTTGACACCTATTCACCAAATATTTTCATGCAAGGGGAAAAAGAAAGTCTACATTGACAGCCCGGCATATGGAACCCTAGCACTCACATTAACACCTTGTGTCTATTGATTGCGGTATTCGTATGTGGGAGAAACTCATTCACTCATTCTTCTGATTTTCTTTTCACATGGACAAACCATCTATGCCACGATTCCCGAAGCTTTTCTATAACTGATACCAATTTAACATTTCCCCTACTTCATTCATTCCAAACATGTCTATCCATGGAACTCCAAGTATCCATCTTTACATTTTCATTTTCATTGTATTCAAGATCTGCTCCTGTCTGTTCCTCAGTGCCTAGAATTCAGAGCCCTCTGAAAGTGCAGGTGTTATTGATATCTTGCAGATCTCACTTTTCAATTTGGAAGGATTAGTGAAAATACAAATGCTCATATAAATAGGCATATAATGCCCAATCCAGCAAGAACTTTACTCCTGTGAATATGTTGTACACATGAATAATTTTATTGAAATTAAGTGAGAGTATGGACTCCTAGCACCAGTGTGAATCTGTCTGCAGGATGGGGATCATGCATAATGTTGATTAGATTCAGTCCTGCAGGTGGTCTATAAGTGGAAGTCTTGTAAGTTTCAGTTGGAGTTCTGAATGCAGACAGGCTGTAGGGGTATGTCCATTGAGACTAAACATTCAACTGCATGCAGTATCACATCTATAGAGAAGAAGAGATTCACAAAAACATAATAGGGAAATGAATAAGCCCATTCAGTGGAGACCTCCTCTCTTTCTTCCTGTAGGATTTTCATAAGGTGAGGTTGATGGTTTAGTGAACCACTGTTGGGTGGGTGTTCCATGCATGTGCTGATGTCATGAAGAAGACACACAATAGGACAGTGGAACTTCTTGCCACAGAGCGACTTTGAAGACCAAAATTGTAGCAATATTCAGATAAGGTTTAGATAAGACAAATATTCAGGGTTATTATAATTAATTATGGCAACATATTTTGAAGGGATATTAAACATCATGTTTCAGGGATTAAGCCACATAACCCAGTCACTGTCCCACATTAAACAGTTTTAAACAAGGTTCAGAATTCGGTTTGCAGAGACCTCAGTCTGTTTAGTACCTTGGCAAACATACCTTTAAAAATCTCTTTTTATAACCTTTTATTAAAGACAAGAAGTAAAAATGCATTTAAAATGTAAAATATTAAATCAGGCTTTCATTTTAACAACATCCTTTGTTCCCTTTTTATTGAGCTGGAGACAGTTTTTTTTTAAAAAGCAATTAAATAAGCTCATGGAGGATAGGTCATCAATGGCTATTAGTCCAGAAGGCCAGAGAGGCAACCCCATGTTCTGGGTGTCCCTAAACCTCTGACTGCAGGAAGCTGGGACTGGACGACAGGGGATGTATCACTCGATAATTGTCTTTTTTGTTCATCCCCTTTGAAGAATCTGTCACTGGCCATTGGCAGAAAAATGATACTGGGCTAGATGGACCTTTAGTCTGACCTGGGATGGTCTTTCATTTGTTCTTATGTTCTAACATGATAATAGGTGGTTCCCTAGTCAATGGGAGATGCTGAGGAGAGGGGTGTGTTCTAAGCCCTGCCGTTGTCAAAGAGTTCAGTCCCCATATCCCCGTGAGCAAGACAAATCTATCTGCTTGTCATTCTCAGCTAGGAACCCTCTAACCCCACTTAAGGGTTTTTTTACATGAAGCTGGGGCGGGATGTGGGAGGGCCCCGCTTCAAGTGCCTGATAAAGAGACAGGATTTAAAGAGGGGATCTCTCCCCACCCATGTGGATGCCCTAACCACCGGGATACGCTCGTGTGTGTCTCTCTCTAACTCTCCTGTTGAAGGCTAAGTTCCTTTGTGGATCTAGCCCTCCCTGGGGAATAAACCCATTGGCTCCAATGCTTATTATATTATCCTTATTAATTATTATTTAAAATAATTGAGATTTTAGTAGGATAGAATAAGATAACTGATATTAAATGGAGTTTCAAGAAATTAGTCAAAAAAACAAAAGAACAGAGATTAATAGATGAAGAGATTCTTTTTATAGAATTGGTCAGAATCTCAGCTGGCATACATTGGCCATAGATCCCCTGAAGTCAGTGGACCAGACTAAAGAGATATGGAGATAGAGGAAAGGAAGAAATATGTGAATGACTTTATAGCCCAGTGCTCAGAGCACTCACTCTGGATTTAGGAGACCCAAGATCCAGTCCCCCGTGCTCTAGTGACTCTTGTACAACTGGGAATCTGGCCCGCTGACTACAATGGAGCCACACACATTTAGGCCAACTGAGGTTTTGTCCCAACGTGTCCGTCAGTTACCTGAGCTGAAAATTTCCCAAACACAAGTTATCCACAGTTCTATGCTCTCTGATGTAAACATATGTAATTTAATTTATTTAAGATCATCAACATTACTTGAGAAACTTTAATTTTCCCAACATTTTCCTTAGAGCTGTTTTCACCTCCTTGTTTTTCAGGCTGTAGACGATGGGGTTTAACATGGGGTTCAAGACACTGTATTGAATGGAAAATATTTCATCGAGCACTTCAGAATAGACTGAGCTGGGTTTTGTGTACTGGAAAAAACCTGTCAGGTACATCAAGCCAACAACAATAAGGTGGAAGCTGCAGGTGGAGAAGGGTTTACGCCTGCCCTCCGCAGAGCATATCCTCATGACGGTGGAGATGATGTGAATGTAGGAGATCAGGGTGAGGAGGAAGGAGGTTGATGCAAATATCACAGCAGAAGTAAGAAGCACCACTTGATTGGTGAGGGTCTCAGTACAGGACAGTTGTAACAGAGGAGGGAGTTCACAGCTGAAATGATGGATTTCGTTGTACCCACAGAAATGCAACTTCAAAGTAAAAACAGTATTAAGAAGGGCATAAAAGAAGCCCGTGGTCCATGCCCCACTCATCAACAGAACACAGATCCCTTTGCTCATTCTCTCCATGTAACGCAATGGGTCACAGATGGCAGCATAGCGGTCATAAGCCATGGCTGAGAGAATGAAAACTTCAGCACCACCTGAGAGGAGGATGAAGAACATTTGAGTAATGCAGCCATTGACAGAAATAGTTTTGTGCACTGCTAGGAAGTTCATTAGCGTGTTTGGCACCGTGACCGAAGAATAGCAGATATCAAGAAAGGATAAATGGAAGAGGAAGAAGTACATAGGGGTGTGAAGGTGAGAATCAGCTCTTATGACCACCATGATCACTATGTTACCACCCAGAGTGATTAGGTATATAACTAAAAACACTGAGAAGAGGAAAATCTGCATCTGTGGGTCACTGGAAAGTCCCAGGAGGATAAATTTGGTCACTGTGGTTTGATTTTCCATTGATATTTTTTCAGCAAAACTAGGACCTATAAGACAAATAAATAAATAAAATTAACTCAGATCATAAAAGTGAATTAAACTGTCATCTACAGGTCATCTCTTCAGTAGGATGAATATAAAGAGAGCCCTATTCTATCATGCAATATATATATCTATTTTTTGTAAAGAGACAAGATTTAGAAAACCAACAGCCATAATCTGGCTGGAATTTGTCTGTTCTACAATGACAAAATGGGCCAGATTCAAAACAGGACTTAGATCCCTAACTGCCACTTTAAGCCACTAAATCACAAAATCGGGTCCCACAGGTATTCACAAAATCCCCGTCCAGCTGGGACTAAGGGACAGTCTGATGCGGGCCTCGCTTAGGCTCTCCTGTTGAATCTGTTCCACTGTGGTTAAATAATGAAAGAAGCATTAGAGAAAGTGGACTGAATACTGGATCTCCTGCATCCAGGGTGAGAGCCCTAACCACCAGAAATTTGCTTGTTTGCAGTTTATTTCTGACCTATTAACTCTTTAATCTGTCTCTCTAACTTCAGCAGAGATATAGCTGTTTTTACTCCAGTTGGGTATCTGGCCCCTTCATTCCAGTGAAGCTATGGCTGATTCACACCCACTGAATCTGGGATCTGGCCAATTCTATAAGTACCTCTTTGTCTACTACATTTTGTAGAGCAGTAGTTTTTGACCTTTTTTCATTTGCGGACCCCTAAAAATGTAGGTGCAGATCCTTTGAAAATCTTAAACATGGTCTATGGACCACCAGGGGTCTGTGGACCACAAGTTCAAAACCACTGTTGTAGAGTATTTGATATCTATAGTATATTATTGGATTTATCCCTATTAAAATATCTAGGATTTAAACAATAATAAGAAATAATAATAATAAACCTCTAAGACCTAGAAATACTTGTTTGGGCATAGGCTGGCAACCCAATACAGAGAACACAGGCAAATCGATAAATATTACAAATGCCATAAAGAGGGCCTCAGAAGACCTTAGCTTTATGACAGGCTCCTCCACTGCCAAGTTGTGTGCATGGAAGTGGGTAACCCCAGGCTGATATAATGCAATTGTCCAAACAATTCAAGAAAACCAGAGATAATTTTCAGCCAAAGAGTGAAAAGGACTCTTAGATCCCTTATTGGTTTGCACTAAGGTTGGATTTTGGCAAAACCAGAAGAGAGAGGCTGGAGGACATGAATGCGCCAAAACTTGAAGAAGAGAAACGACAACACCGAGAAAGAAATGACTGAGCATAGACTCACTGGACAATTGAGAGGTTAATAGCAAAGAGGAGTTATTTATGCAAATGGAGACGGAAAGCTTGAAAAGGGAGATTAGTCATGTTGACCCACATGCAACCATTTTGGTACAGCAATGACACAGGATAAACAGTAGTATGGCACAGTGCCGTGGAGATCAAGTGCAATCAAGGGGATAAGTAAAAATTTGACATCCAAACAAGAAAACTGCTAGTGATGCAATGAGTATTGAATAGCAATAAAAACACAGAGAAGACATCCAACAGTGTGATACAGGAAAAATATCTGCTATCCATGGAGGAAGAAGTTGATAATCAAGAGGACAACATCAAAACATATTAAAAGTGAGACAGAGAAAAAGATCATCTGGTGGTGATAAAAAGCAATGACTGAGAGTGCATTCCAGCCCAAGAAATCATGAAAGATAGTAGAAATGAAATCCCCACAGAAAATCTCCAAAGTTTTACACAAAAATGAGTGCATGGACAGTGGTGGAGAGAGATCAAACCTGTTAGGGGTAGAAGATGCATAAAGTAATGGCTTCTAGAAGGATATTGGAAAAGAGACAGAGAACCTCAATATGAGTGCACAAGAGGAATCCTTAAGAGTTATTTACATGGAAGAAAGATCAAGCAACAAAAAATAATTGAAATTCACAATGTGTTCTGAAAAGGAAGAGACTGGCTAGGAGAGAACACACACATGAGGCCACCAAGTTCCTGCACTGGAGTCTCTGTGGAAGTACATATTTAAACGCATTGTGTGTTATTACAACCACCAAACCAGAAGCGCTCTAGAGAATGAAGAGGCTAAGATTTTATTTGATCTGGAAATTTTCACAAACTGAGCAGTGCAGAAAAAGATGCCAAATATTAATATATATCACCATACTAGCAGATAGTGTCATAAAAAAGAAACAAAAAAGACAAGATATCAAAGTATGAAGAACACATCCACACAGTAAATTATTTATGGAAAAATAGAACACAGATGATCCCAGCGATTATTGGAATACTTAGTGATCCTTAAGGGTCTGAATGAGCAGCTGAAGAACACGTGAGGAGTGCAAGACATCATGGTCAGTGACTTCCAGCAGACAGAGCTCTCAGACACTGCGAGAATGTTATGGAAAGTCAAAAGAAAATGAAAGCATTTGATCATCTAAAATGTAGGAATTGTGCAGAGGGTTTGACAAAACTCCTGACTACCCAAACCTACTGACTCAGTGCACAAAGGATTTATTGGTGACTTATGGGGATACATTTTAGACAGTAACTTTTCCCTTTTGATGCTTAAAGATCTTGTATATTGTGAAAGCTATTTGTTAAAAAAAAATCCCCTATTTAATACTGAGGGACAGTAATAATGATCAAAATAAATGAACACTCTCTAGGAACGCTAACATGATTTTAAAAGGAGGGATCTGATTGTAAGTTAATGGGAGTTTTGTTCCTAAGTCACTTAAACTCAACCCAATGAGATTTTTGACTCAGGATCCTGCACATTTGAATATCAGGCTGTTCCTACCTGAGAGAATCTCTCCTGCCCTAATGGAATTGACATTGATTTGTAGTGGAAATGGGAATGAAGCCAATGTTCTGTCCAATGGCAAATCAATGTTTATACCATATGTATCCCAGAGAGAAAATACATCTTTTCCCAACTATCAGCTAATCAGACAAATGTTCGAGCAAAGTGATGGACCTTGCCTAAGTGGTAACAAAGGCTCTGTGCACAGTGAAACCAAAAGCTAAGTGTCTTCTCTAGAGAATGCCCTGCCCCAATCTACTCACCCTCCAACACACAGACTCCAAAAGTAGAAACTACTGTTATCCTGCACCAGCTGATCTCAGTTTTTCAGTGCTGCCTTGAGAAACACAGAGAGAGAGAGAGAGAGAGAGAGATGGCTGGATTGCCAGCCATGACCCCTATGCTGCTCCTGACTCTGTGTGAGCCAACTGCTGCATTCAGGCAGAAATCAAAGGGACTCTGCAGAGAGACCCACCCCTAGATAAGGGGTAGGGGTAGAACTTGGTCCTTTGAAATTAAAAGGAAAATAAAAGATTACAATGAATAAAAACATGAATCAACTCACCTGCCTTTTAATGTAGATCATAAAGATGGTGAGATCATTCTGACCTGTGATTTTCTCTATTTGTTTTCTTAGTCTATCTACTAACTTACTTATTTGTCTGTCTAATCTCTCTCTCTCTGCCTCTGGGAAACAGCATTTAGGACATCAAATATTTTTTTTATGAGGAGCAGTGAGACCCTTCAAGTGTTATCAGTGGGAGTGGTACAAAGACCCTTTCCTTAGCAGACTCCAAGACTAAGAGCTGATTTCTTGACAGCTATTTAAATGCTGTCTTGTTCCCCCTGGAGCAAGATCCCTGAAGTTCACTCTCTGTGACAAGCTACCGAGAACACTGTGTTGGGTCAGCCCTCAAACAACCGTGTATGGTTCATAAGAATGAGGGTACTGAAGCTTAGATTATGAAAAGAGCCCAAGTGATTTAGGTTTCCAATCTCAGGGACAGTCAATTAAAAAGGCATGTATTTAGGCTCAGATTCTCTAAAGTAGGCTAAGGAGTTAGACATCCAAATAGCAAATCATTTCATCTCCCTAGACTCCTTTGAAGACGATAGCCATAATGTATAATTCCACAAGAGGGCAGTGGAGCTGAAAGCATGGGAATAGGCCAGCCATCCTTAAACATCACCAATAGATGGATACACAGGTTAATTAATGAGAAAGGAGCAAATAGACTGTAAGATGGCAGGAAAGAATGGAGATGAGACAAAGGAAAAGCTATATTGTATAGATCTGGGCAAAATTTTTCAGACAAACATCTGAATCACCGAAAAATGCTGTTTTGATTGACCTGATACATTTGTAAATTTGAAACAAGTTTACCAAATAATTTAATCCGAGCCAAAGGAGGGAAAAAGGCTAAATTCACAAAGAGGCACAGGGAACGTCATTGACTTGCAGTACTTTTAACACATTGGTTAGGGGCTCATCACCTGACACGTGGGAGATACTCATTCATGACCCACCTCTGTCTGTTGTGAAGCAGAGAGTTGGAGTTTGGTTTTCCATCTCTCAGGAAAGTGCTTTAATCTCTAGGCTAGTTTGAGGCAGGGCTTTCTCAGTGTCTCCTCTTGAATCTGTTTGCTTTGTATAAATAAACAGCACATCAGCAGATAAACATGGATATAATGCAGCCATGGCAGCGTATAGAATTGGTTTCCATCTTAAATGGTTCCTTGCAAGTCTTTTTCCTTCCACAAGTGTAAGTATGGGAGGATTAAGGTTTCTTAAATCCCACAAAATTGCATTTTCCAATCCTATTCTTAGTCAGCCTCATGCTCTATTTTCTTTGACCCCAGATATAAAAAGCTTCAGTAAAAGCATAACTTCTTCTGGGAGTTGAACTGATACCAGACTGCAACTTGCTGGGATTATTTTAAGTATCTTCTCATTTGTGACAAATCAAACAAATAGAAGTGAAGAATACACTGTAACTTTTAACACCGAAAACTGTTTAGTTTCCTCTCCTCAGCTGTATTTAATGGAAATGTTTCTTCTGCATATATGAGATATGGCATCACAACAGCATGTAACACTTGTTTCTTAGTTGTCACAGAGACATCCTGCTACCCAAGCAGGGGTCTTTGAATTATGCTGAAATGCCACTGACAAAAGACCCATCAGACCTGTGACTTCTTCAGATATAGAACCTCTTGCCATCATCTGACTACTCAGATACATAAAAGTATTCACCCATTCAGTCAAGTATCAGAGGGGTAGCCGTGTTAGTCTGAATCTGTAAAAAGTAACAGAGGGTCCTGTGGCACCTTTAAGACTAACAGAAGTATTGGGAGCATAAGCTTTCATGGGTAAGAACCTCACTTCTTCAGATGAAAGAAGTGCCTCTGAAGAAGTGAGGTTCTTACCCACGAAAGCTTATGCTCCCAATACTTCTGTTAGTCTTAAAGGTGCCACAGGACCCTCTGTTGTTTTTCACCCATTCAGTGTTGATGCCATTTACATGCTCTGTCGGCAGGTCATGAATAACCCTGGGCAAAAGAAATTGCCCTTCCAAATTATTTGTAAATGGGTTCAGTGAACTCAGGATGAATTCACAAATAACTCAAGGGCACAAAAGAAGGCCAACATTCACATCTAACGTTTGACTGACTAATAAAACCGCTGACATGGGTCTATGCCTTTTTCAAGAGATCAGAAACTGCCCCCTACATTTCAGAACATTTCCTTGTGTAAATAGTATACATTTTTATTAATTGTTTAATGTGTTACATCATGATAGACTATCAACATTATTTATCTTGATACCTCCCTGTGTGTTGTTTATTGTTCCATCAGCATCTCTCTCTCTCTCTCTGACAAGTTGGACCATTTTTATTACTGAAAAAAGAAAAGCTTTCAAGCGATGCGGAGTTCTTTTTGAGGTCACTGTTCAATGGGTAGAACATCCTCTGTGGTACATAGACTCCATATCTTGTGGACATGACGTGAGCCAGCATGATATGGAAAATAACCTGCAACAGAAGGACATTGTTTTCCCTATGAAAGGGAGTATGGGGCTTGGAGCCATGAACCAGATGGAGATTTTCAGGGTCTGCTGAATGGGGTTTGCTCCTTATATGGGGCTGACTGTGCAATGATTGGTAAAGATCAGGACAACTTCATCTGTGTTCCCCCTCTATGGTCCAGTGAGGCCACCCAATCACAGGCTTCCTGCTCCCCAGTCATTACCTCTATTGGGTGGAGACCTGCATCACTCTTCCTTCTGACAGGGGTATTCCCATGCTCACCAGTTACCTGCCTTCACTGTGTTATTCCAAGCAAAAGATAGTCTGCCTAACAGACCAGCTTCACTTCTCTTCTCAGAGAGATTACACAGGGATTTCCTGTGGATTCATGTTCTTCCCACCCTCACTTCAGAACAAAAACAATGTCTGACTCTGTTAGTGATTCATTTATCGAATTTGTCTCTTTGAAGAGACTTTGCATATGTAGTCAGCCAGACAATCTCTTTCCAAAATGCTGCTTCAAAAGAAGGGTTTCCAGGTGAGTCATTTGCATAGGGCCGGCACTAGACCAAATGGCGCCCCAGGTGAGAAGCGTCTTCCGTGCCTCCTCTCCATTTGTTAAACTTTTGAATACCTTATTTTTTATTGCATTTGTAGCACATTTCATGACTTTGGTGCATGATTTGCATGCATGATTTATCCCTGTCATATAAGAAGATAAATTTGCACACTAGGATTTGTAAATCTGTATTTTGTCCCTAACAACACAGCTGGAGAAACATAGACACGGCCCACAATCTTATTAGCCACTTAGAGACCTGTCAAGCTTGTACCAGCATCCAGCAGTTCAGGGCATTACTTTCAGTGGCCTCGTTCTGGTCACCGGCTCACAGCAGTGTTCTTAAGTATACAGTCCTGCTAAGCCAGACTCTCTTTGGACAGAAGGAAAAAGGGGAGGGATAGGAAAGAGAAGAAATAAAGTGGTGAATGAAAAGGAGGCAGGGCGAAGGGGAGGAAGACAGAGCGAGAGAAAGTCTCACAACTCAGGCAGTATTTGGGATTGAGCAGGGGGCAGTGGTGGAGTCATCTTCCTCCCTCCTTCTGGACCAATCTGTTCAGGATGTCTCTCAGGATTAGGATGAAGAAGTTCTGGGGTCCCAGGAAATGGTAGGTGTGTCAGCCATGATGGTGACGCTGACTCCAGTAGCCAACTTTTCTACCCAAAGTCTCTTTCTTTAAGAACACCAAAAGGGACTGCTGGGTGCAATAGCCCATCCCCTCATTACTTTGCTCACCAATTAGGCCCAGTTTGATACACTGATTTTTCGAGCTCACACTGTCTTATTTATGAGGCATGATCTTAGCACAGTTTGTGAGTTCTATCAGGAGACCTTTTCCTTTGGACTAATTCAGTCTCTCTTTCTCCCTCCCTCGAGTGTCTTTTTCCATCACCATTTGCTATTAGAGGCTACTGTGACATCTGATGAACTGTCACATACTTTTTACAGTTGAGCTCACAATGAGGCTAAGTTTGTAGGCCGAATAATTACAACATTCTGCAGTCCATCTGTGAGGGTATTTCCCCCAAATTACAGAAGGTTATTACCATCAATCATCTGTTAGCACCAACAAAATCCTAGTCTCTGTGCTTTAAAATGAAATTAAAGAGAGTGTATGACCTAGATATATATATAATCTGGCCTGTGTGATACAGGAGGACATACTAGGGATCACAATGGTCCCTTCTGGCCTTTGAAGCTGTGAAATCAGTTCCTTGTTATACTTGGCAGTGTACAAATATTAGAGATGATACAGAAATTTCCATCACACAATAAGCTCCATATTTTGACATTTTTTTAAATCTCAACAGGGGCCAAAAAGATGAAATCTCATTCAGAATGTCTAAACAGATGCAGAAATACCTAAACATTTCATTTTTAAATTTGATTGTAACAAAACATTTCCTCTTGAAGTGTCCATTTAAAATGAAAACTTAGATATTGAGTGAATATTTTTTGTGTTCAATGAGCTTGATATGAGTCATTTTATTGTCAATTTAAGTGAAAATATCAATTGAAAATGCAAGTTTTCATTTCATTTTGGGATATCAAATTGAAATGGAATCTTCCTTCCGCCCCAAACAAAAAAAATGAAATATTTTTCTTCAAAATTCAGATTTTCACACAGAAAATTTCTAACTTGATGGAAGAACACTTTCAGATTTTGTTATCCAAACATAGGATAAACTTTTGACCAGAACTAACAAACATAGAAGTGGTCATCATTCCTGTTCTAAATAAATTACAGCCCAACAGAGTGACGCTTAGTAGGAAGGACACCCTGCAAAAGCAGGAGGTGAGAGTAGCTAAATCATGCTATTTTCTATTCAATGAGCTGTTTGCAAAAGTTGTGAATTTTGATGAGAGAGACATGATTTTTTTATGAAAATATTCCCATTTTCAACCAGCTCTATTCATTTTTTGTGAAAAATGTGAAAGAAGAAATTCTCCCTTTGAAACTGGGAGGTACGGGTGGTATCTTTCCTAATGGGGACAGGGAGTGCATTCTGTTAGTTTTAGGCTGACATGGGAAGAGATATGGGACTACCAGTGGGCACATGATGATTGTGTGATTCAAGGCAGAGACAGGGATGGAAGAGATCAGACTTCGATATCTTCCTCTCCACCGACTTTCTGACTGACCTTGGGCATGTCACTGGGACCACATTTTCCCCATTCAATAGAAGTAGGGCACCTAATTTGCCTAAACTTTTTTGAAAATCCCAGCCTGCTTGTTGACTCTTCATTTACCTGAGACCACATTTCTGTAAGTCCAATTTTGACAAAAGGTGGATTCTGAATCATAACTTTATTTGCTGAGGCAAGATCCTCAGCTGACATATCTCAGTGTAGCCCTGTTTCTTTCAGTGGAGTCATGTTGCTTTCCACCAGCTGCAGTGCTGCATCTAAGGGTGAATTTCACTGGGGTGCATAGTCCCAGCACCACTTCCTATTATGTTTAGGATTTAAGTGGAAACTCGATGACACACAGGTCTTTCCAACTCAATGGTGAGTGAAATTTGAGGAATGTAAAATCACTTTAGAATATGGACACTATGGGCCAGATTCTTAGTTCATGTAAATCCACCTAGCGCCAATGCAATAGACAAAGATGTTCTTTTCATAGAACTGGCCAGATCCTCAAGTGGTATAAATTAGCCATAGCTCCATTGAAGTCAGTGGTTCAGATTGAAAGAGCTATTGGCCCAAAGAGAGAGAGAGAGAGAGAGAGCATGAATGGCTCTAGATTCTGATGCTTCTAGCACCCACCCTAGATGGAAACCCAGGATCCTGTCCCCTTGCTCCAGTGTCTCTTCTATCCAAAGGGGATGTGGCCTGCTGAGTTTATTGGAGGCACATTGGCCAAAACCTCAGCTGGTCTAAATCAAAGTGTAAGAAACCTTAGCAGAGTCTCCCAAACACAAGTTATACACAGTTCTATGTTCTTTTTGTTTTTTTTTTTAATAAGATCGACACTATCTGAGAAATTTGAATTTCCCCAACATTTTCCCTACAGCTGTCTTCACTTCCTTGTTTTTCAGGCTGTAGATAATGGGGTTTAACATGGGGGTCAAGATGCTGTACTGGATGGAGAATATTTCATCCAGCACCACAGATGAGACTGAGCTGGGTTTTGTGTACTGGAGAAAACCTGTCAGGTAAAATAAGCCAACAACAATAAGGTGGGAGCTGCAGGTGGAGAAGGCTTTACGCCTGCCCTCTGCAGAGCGTATCCTCAGGATGGTGGAGATGATGAGAATGTAGGAGATCAGAGAGAAGAGAAAGGAGATTGATCCAAGTATGACAGCAGAAGTAAGGAGCACCACTTGATTGGTGAGTGTCTCAGTGCAGGACAGTTGTAATAGAGGAGGGAGCTCACAACTGAAATGGCTGATTTGATTGGGCCCACAGAAATGCAACTTGAAGGTAAAAACAGTGTTAAGCAGGGCATGCAAGAAACTTATTGCCCATGCACCGCTCACCAGCTGAACACAGATCCCTTTGCTCATTCTCTCCATGTAACGCAGTGGGTCACAGATGGCAGCATAGCGGTCATAAGCCATCGCTGAGAGAATGAAAGCTTCAGTAACAACTAAGAGGAAAAAGAAGAATATCTGGGTAATGCACCAATTAACAGAAATAGTTTTGCGCTCTGCTAGGAAGTTCCTCAGTGTGTTAGGCACCGTGACCGAAGAATAGCAGATATCAACAAAGGATAAATGGAAGAGGAAGAAGTACATAGGGATGTGAAGGTGAGAATCAGCTCTTATCACCACCATGATCACTATGTTACCACCCAGAGTGATTAGGTAAATAACTAAAAACACCACGAAGAGGAAAATCTGCATCTGTGGGTCACTGGAAAGTCCCAGGAGGATAAATTCGGTCACTGTGGTTTGATTTTTCATTTTCATTTATTCAGCAAATCTGTGACCTGGAAGACCAGAAAAAAATGAAATTAACATTTATTGTGAAAATCAGTTGAAATAGTATGTGGAGATCATCTGTTCCAGAGGATGACTTTAAAGAGAGTGCTATTCTGTTTTGCAAAATGTGTGTTTTAAGTAGACTCTCTTTCTCTCTCTCTCTAAATTTAGACACGAAATGGTATTTGTGTGTTTTAAATAGGCTAAATAAACTGGATCCACAAAAGGACTTGGGCACCTAACTGCCACCTTAGACGCCTAAATTCAAGAATCATGTCTTACTGGTATTCACAAATACCCTGCTCAGCTGTGACTAAGGGATAGTCTGATGTGGGGCTACCTCAGTCTCTCCTCTTGAAGCTGTACCTCTGTGGATACATCATAAAAGAGGCAGTGCAGGGTTACTGGATACTTCGTCTTCTGCAAGCGGGGCGAGTGTTCAAGCCACCAGGCTATAGAGGAATTTATTCTTTCTCTGTAATCTGGCTTTATGACTTCAATAGAGCTACAGCTGTGCTACACCAGCCTGGGATCTGGCAGATTGGCCGCAATGAACCTATGGCCAATTTACAATAGCTGGACATCTGGCCAAATCTATAAAAATAATCTCCTTCTCCATTACAGTCTGTCAGTTGTTCTAGACTATTTTGTTGAAAACACTATTTAATATCTGTAGCATATAATTGAATTATTACCTTTTAAATCATTAGGATTTTTCAAGAAGAATAAGAATAATAGAATCATAGAACTGGAAGGGACAGCAAGAGGTCATCTAGTTCAGTCCCCTGAACTCATGGCAGGACTAAGTATTATCTAGACCATCCCTTGCAGGTGTTTGTCCAACCTGGTCTTAAAAATCTCCCATGATCCCTTACTGCACTTCTCCTTCCTAGGCAGTAATTTCCCATTTGTATGTGTGCAACTGACTGTTCATTCTTAAGTGGAGTACTTTGCCTTTGTCCTTATAGAATTTCATCCTATTTACTTCAGAGCATTTCTCCAGTTTGTCCAGATCATTTTGAATTATAATCCTATCCTCCAATGCACTTGCAACCCCTCCCAGCTTGGTATCGTCCACAAACGTTGTAAGTGCACTCTCTATGCATTATCTAAATCATTGATGAAGATATTGAACAGAACCGGACCACGAATTGATCCCTTCAGGACCCCACTCATTATGCTCTTCCAGCATGACTGTGAACCACTGATAACTACTCTCTGGGAACTGTTTTCCAACCAGCTATGCACCCACCTTATAGTAGCTCCATCTAGGTTGTATTTCTCTAGTTTATGAGCAGGTCATGCGACACTGTATCAAAAAGAAATGAATGTGACCAGAAAACATTATCTCGACACAGTGACATAATTTTGAAAAGAGGGGCCTGATAGGAGGAAAAGTCCCATTAATTTTCTAAGTCACTTAAACTCCGACTCAGTGGGATTTTTGACTCTGTTGTCTGCACGTCTGAATATCAGGCTGTACATACAGTAGAGAAATTTTCCTGCCCATCTGGAAATGAATTACATAAGTTATTAATGGAAAAGGGAATGAAATGAATGTTCTATCCAATGTGAAAATTATGTTTGTGCCATACTCCCCTAGAGAGAAACTGAACCTTTCCTCCATTATCAGTTTATGAGTTAAATGCCTAACAAAGAGATGGACCTTGTACTAGGACAGGGGGCGGCAACCTTTCAGAAGTGGTGTGCCGAGTCTTCATTTACTCACTCTAATTTAAGGTTTTGCGTGCCAGTAATACATTTTAATGTTTTTAGAAGGTCTCTTTCTATAAGTCTATAATATATAACTAAACTATTGTTGTATGTAAAGTAAATAAGGTTTTTTAAAATGTTTAAGAAGCTTCATTGAGAATTAAATTAACATGCAGAGCCCCCCAGACCGGTGGCCAGGACCCGGGCAGTGTGAGTGCCACTGAAAATCAGCTTGCGTGCTGCCTTCGGCATGCTTTCCATAGATTGCTTCCTCCTGTACTAGAACCTGAATGTCAAAACAGGCAGATTCTGTGCGTAGGGAAATTCAATTCCAAGGGCATTTTCCAGAGAATGCCCTTCCCCTGACCGCCCCCGCGCACACAGAATACAGACTACTGCACCAGCTGATCTCAGCTATCTCAGTGCTGCCTTAAGAAAGAGAGAAAAAGAGAGAGCTGGGTGATTCAAGTAAATCACTTTCGCCGGCCATGGCCCCTGTGCTGTAACTGAGTCTGTGTGAGCAGACTGCTGCAGCCAGGTAGAAGTCAATGGGAGACCTACCCCTAGATAAGAGGGGCAGAATCCAGTCCTTTGAAATGAAAAGGATACAAAAAAATAAAAAGGAATAAAAATATGAATCAACTCACCTGCCTTTTAAGTGCAGATCATAAATATGGTGATTTTCTCTTTTCTTAGTCAATCAACCTCCTTATAGATTTGTCTATCAAGTCTGTCTGTCTGTATCTGGAATACAACTTCCAAGGAGACCCAATATTCTTTACCCAGAGCAGTGAAACCCCTCAAGCTGTATGGGGTTATCAGTGGGAGTGAAGCAAAGAGATTTTCCTTAGCTGACTCCAAGACTACGTGCTGATTCTTGAGAGTTGTTTAAATTCTGTCTTGTTCCCCTGGGAAAATCCCTGAAGTTCACTCTCTGTAACAAGCTCCTAGTTACATTGTGCTGGGTCAGCCCTTAAAAAATGGTGTACGGTACCTAAGAATGAGATAATTGAGTCTTGGGTCATAATATCCATCCAAGTGATTTAGGTACCCAATATCAGTGACAGTCAATTAAAAAGGCATGTATTTAGGCTGAGTTTCTCAAAGCAGCTGAAGGAGTTAGATGCACAAACAGCAGCACATTTCCTCTACCTTTGACTCCTTTGAAGGTCCTAGTCTTAATGTATAATTACCACAAGTGCAGCAGAGGAGAAAGAATGGGGAATGACCAGCCATCCTTTACAAATCACCAGTGGCTGGGTACACAGGTTAAGGGATGAGAAAGGAGCAAATAGACTGTATAAGATGGCAGGAAAAACAGGAGATGAGACAAAGGAGGAGCTTTTCTGAATACAGGTGGTAATTTTTTTCAGACAAGTAGTTTATTCACTGAAAAATGCAGTTTGGTTGACCCTATACTATCTGTGAATTTAAAAACAAATCCAAATTGTTTCATCAAGGGCAAAACAAACAAACAAACAAACAAAAACAATTAAAGTCACAAAGCAGCACAGGACACCTTATTGCCTCCCTAATACCTTTAACCTAGAGGTGAGGGAACTCACGAGGGTCATGGGAGAGCCTCATGCAATTCCTTCTCGGTCTGATGTAGAGCAGAGATTTGAAGTTAGGTCTCTTATCTATCAGGAAAGTGCTTTAATCTCTGTGCCATAGGCCTTGCTGGAAACCTAAGCATAAGTAACTGTATTAAACAAAGGCTGGGAACAAGAGTAGGCCTGTCTTTGACAGAATAACAATACACCAGGTAAACATATTGCTGACCAGAGAGCACATTACAAACACACACCGATCTCTCAAGTAGCTATGTAAATACATTGTTAAGAGATGGTATAAGAGCTCACTGACCCCTCATAAGATAAGATTGGGATCTCAGGATAATGGGTGAGGATGTTTTGTTCTAACTAGCAGTTACGAGGATAAGGGTGGTAACTAACAGCATCTGGAGTGTAATATGGCACTTGTTTGTATCAGTGTATAAAAGGAGAAGTCCAAAGAGGGGCATCTTTGTATCGGTCAAGGGGACAGGACCCTGATGTCCCATCTTGTCACAGAAATACATGTGTTAGTGTCCCTGTGACCCGTTAGACAGGGCACTAGTACCGTGCTTTGCTGACAATAAACCTGGCCGAGTGCCTTAGCCACCAAAGGGAGCCTGTGGTCTTTCTTTAGGAATAACATCGCGGTCTGCCGAATTGATAAGCTGCATTCCCTTCTTGTGCAGCTGATACCGGAGCTCCAAGAACAGCAGCACCGAGCAGCCTTAACTCTCCACAGCACTAACATCTTGGTCTATAAGGTATTTTGGGGCAGGGCTTTCTCAGTGTCTCTGAAGGTAGTTTGCTTTGTAAAGTCAGCAGAAACACATGGCTCCAATGCAGCCATGGTGGCACGTAGAGTGGGTTTCCATCTTGAATGATCCATTTCAAGTCTTCTTCCTTTCACAAGAGTCAGGATGGGATGATTTAGGTTTCTTAAATACCACAAAATTGCATCTTTCAATCTCATTCATTGTTGCACTGGCGCTCTACTTCCTTCTACCCCAGCTCTATAAACCTTCTATAAAAGCAGATGGTCTCCTGAACATTGTACATAACCCCACCATTGCAGTCATCTTCTTCTCAATTAATGCAAGACTGCAACTTGCTGGGATCATTTAAGTATCTCCCTGTTTGTGACAAAATCAAATCAATGGCTGTCAAAGATATATCATAACTTTTGACACTGAAACCTGTTTAATTTCCTCTCCTCAGCTGTTTTTAATGAATATGTTTCTGCTCCATATAACAGAGTTGTCATCACTAGCATATTGAATACTTGCTCTCTTAGTTGTCGCATAGACATTCTGCCTCCAAAACAGAGGGCTTTGAAGGTGCTGAAATGTCATTGACACAAGACCCATCAGATGTGTGACTTCTTCAGATATAGAAACTCGTGCCGGCAAACAAGTACCCAGATAGAAAAACCTATTCACCCATTCAATGTGGTTGCCATCTACATGCAGCATCAGTGGGTCATGAGCAACCCCTGGGCAAAAGAAATTGCCCATCCCAATTATTTGTCAGAGCATTCAGAGAAATCAGGATGAGTTCACAAATGACTCAAGCCAACATTCACCCCTAATATTTCGCTGACTAATGAAATCCAGCAACATGTGTCTATGCCGTTTTGAAGAGATCAGAAACTGCCCCGTGCATTTCTGAACATTTCCTCATGTGATTGCTATACAGCATTTTGGATTGTATAATATGTTATGTCACAATACACTATCAGCATTATTTCTCTTTGTTCCTCTCTGTGTGTCATTTATCCTTCCATCAGCATCTATCTATCTATCTGAGTAACAAGATAGGTGAGCTAGTATCTTTTATTGGGCCACTTCTGTTGGTGAAAGAGACAAGCTTTTGAGATACACAGAATTTTTCTTCAGGTTACTGTGCAATGGGTAGGACATCCTCTATGAAACAGATACTCCACATCTTGTGGACATGAAGTGGGAGATAAACCTGCATGTTTTATTCATAAGGTAAAAGCACTACAGAGAAAACATATTAAAAAATATGCTACACATATGCTAATAAGCTTACCAGTCATCACCCCAACTGCAGCCTGGGCTCTGGCAGAAGCTCTCCTTCAATCCCCACCCAGGAGTTTTCCTGTTGTTTCAACTTCATCACATACTCAGCTCAAAACAAGAACACTCCTGACTCTGTGAGTGAGTCATTTATCCACTTTGGCTCTTTGAAGATACCTTGAAAACATAATCAGTCAGACAATAGGTTTCTGTTTTAAGTGCAGGTTCAAAATGAGGGATTCCAGAGGAGTCAGTCGCATTCCCTTCACCACCCCCAAGAATTTCCTTGAAAATCCGCTTCATATATCTTAGCCCCAAATGTCCTTTGACGTTCCTAATATCTCCCAGAGATTGCACTAATCATAACTTCCTCCTAAATAAGCTCCATAAAATCCTGCAATAGTACATAAATATTTGTATTTTTAATACAGCAAACTCCAGAGATATTTACCTTAATTCAATAAGGTTTAAGGAAATTCATTAGGGTTTGTGCAGGATGTTACAGGACATTTTCATATCTGTCACGGTGACAACCTTGAAATATAGTGTCTCAACCTTTTACTGCACTTACTGGACTCAATCCTTCTTCTAGCCTTACTCCCATCTATATGGGATTGGTTTGTCGTAATCCATTCCGGTCTGTCTTGACAGCTATTCCTCAGAAATTCTGCAGCTAATCAAATCCTTTACTATGACATCCATCCATCTAGTTCTGGGTCTACCTACCCTATTCTTACCCTCCCCTTCTAACTGTAACACCCTGTAATCCGATCTTCTTTTCACATGGCCAAACCCTCTAATCCTGGACTCTCTCAGCTTTTCTATAACTGGTACCATCTTCACACTTCCCCTACTTTGTTCATTCCAAACCTTTTCTATCCTTGTAACTCCAAGCACCCATCTTAATGGTTTTCTTTCCACTGTCTTCAAGATCTGCTCCTGTCTCTTGCTCAGTACACAGTATTCAGAGCCCTACCAAAGTGCAGGCTGAATTACCGACTTGTAGATCTCACTTTTCACTTTCATAGGCCTAGTGAAACCTCAGATGTTCATATCAATATTCACATAGTGCCCAGTCTTGGAAAAGGCTTAATCCAGTGAACAGATAGAACAATTGAGTAATTAAAATTAAGTATGAGTATGGACCCCTACCATCACTGTGAATCTGTCTGCAGGATTGCGGACATACACAATGTTGCTTGGGCTCAATTCTGCAGGTGGTCTAAAAGTGAGAGTCCTGCTCTCCTCAGCTGGATATCTACATGCAGAAAGGCTATGGGGATCTGTCCATTTAGTCTAAACACTCAAGTGCATGCAGTATCATGTCTATAGAGAAGAAGATATGCACAAAAACCAGAATAGCTGCATGGAAAAAGCCCATTCAGTCAGGTCATCCTTTCTTTCTTTCTATAGAACTGCATAAGACGATGGGGGTGATTTGGTGTAGCAGTGTTGGGATGGTTTTCCATGCATGTGCAGATGGTACGAAAAGACACATGATTTGACTGTGGAACTCCTTTCCACAAGGATACACTGAGACCTTAAATGTAGCAAAATTCAAAAAGAGATTGGGTAATAAAAATATCCAGAGTTCTTATGATTAATTATGATAACATTACTGGAAGGGATATTAAATACCATGTCTCTTCTGAGGTTCTTGAATCTTCCTCTGAACATTTGTTCCTGGTCACTGTCAGAAATGGGATAGTGGATTTCGATGGCATGTCTGACTAAGCATGTCTATTTTTATGGCTCTGTGACACAGACAATGGCATTAGAAGAAGAGAGCCGTGTTCTTCAGTAGCAGCCTTGTCCCAGAGATCTCAAAATACTTTATGTGCATTAATATATTAACCTCTGCAATACATCTGCCCATTTATTTTCCTCAAATTACAGAAGATTATTACTATCAAGCATTTGTTAAACACCAACCAACTACTAGCCTTTCTGCTTAAGATAAAATTCAAGAAAGTCCATGACCTAAAGGGCTTAAATATAATAAATAAAGAACCTGGAAATACCACTTCTTCTTCTTTTATTATTATTTATTATATATTACAATTAGGTGAGATTAATGCCTTGTCATGCTTGTTTCTGTACAAATGTTAGAGATGGTCAGCAGGACACCCTGAAAAAATGAAGACTAGAGTAGCTAAATAGAGATACTTTTTATTTTATTTAGTAGGTGGGTTGTGAAAGTTTTGTGTTTGGATAAGGAGGACGGACATGTTTGGTTTTGTTTTCTTCATGAAATTAGTCCCATTGTTCAACTAGCTCTATTTATTTTGTGTGAAAAATCTGAAAGAAGAAATTCTCCCTGTGAAAATGGGAGCAGAGGTTGGTGTCTTTCTTAAATGGGATAGAGAGTGGATGACATCAGTACTAGGATGGGCTGGGAAGAGTGATGGAAGAGGGCACATGCATGGAATTTTGGCTGAACACACTGGACAGGGAAGGAAGAGATCAGGGTTCCATGTCTTGCTCGCCACAGTCCCAGCCTCATGCCCAAGGTCAGCCAGAAAGTCTAAGTTTTTTCCCATTGAATAGGAGTTGAGCACCTGACTCCCCTAGATACTTTTGAATAGCTCAGCCCATTGGCTGACTCTTCATTTACCCCAGACCATATCTCTAGAAGTCAAACATTGGCAACGGTTGAATTCAAAGTCATATCTTTTTTCATTGAGACAAGATCCTCAGCTGGCAGGTATCGGAGTAGCCCTGTTTATTTCAGTGGAGCTACGCTGCATTTCACCAGCTGGGGTTCTGCATTTAAAGGTGAATTTCACTTGGGTACAGACTCGCAGCACCACTTCCCACTATGTTTATGATGTCAGTGGACACTCAGCGATACACAGTTATTTCCAACTCAACGGTGAGTGAAATTTGAGGAAAACAAAATCACTTTAGCATACAAACACTATGGTCAGAGCCCAATTTGATGTAAATCCATACACATACATTGACTTGACGGCACCAAGTCAATTTACACCAAGGGGTAGGTTCACAAAAGGACATAGGAGTTGTGATGCTGAGCATTGCAGAGCTTAACTGTGAAGTGCTTAGAAAATCACAGGGATTCACAAAGCCAGAGTTTGGAATCCTGGCCTCCTTCTCAATGGAAGGGGAGAGATAGGTCATGTCCTAAATAATCCAATGGAAGATGCTGAGGAGATGGGTGTGCCCTAACCACCCCAACCTTTCAAGGTGTGCATTGCCTTAATCCTCTGGAGGGAAACATTTTTTCTGCTTGAGATTTCCATCTAGGAACCCTCTAACCCCAACTAAGGTGTATTTTGCAATAAGCCCGGGTATGGTGGTACAGAGAATACTGAGAAGAAATTAGGAGGAAGAAGCCCCTCCTTTAGTTTTATCTTAGTGGTACTGTTACTCACCCAATATGGATGAGACTCTTGGTTCAAGGGCCTGATGAGAAGAAGAGATTTAAATGGTGATTTGCCCCCTCCAATATGTGTGACCTAATGACTAGGATATGGGATATATTGATGTGGTTCTCTCTCAATCTCTCATGTTCAAGTCAAAGTCCCTTTATGAATCTAGCCACAGCTTGGGATTGCACCCATTGGCTCCAATGGAGCTATGCTGATATACATGCGCAGGAGATCTAGCTTAAATATATGTGCAGGGCTATGGCAGGAGCTGTCCTTTAACCCCTACACAGGGGTTTTCCTGTGACTTCAAGCTCATCTTATCTCAGCTCAGAGCAAGAACATCTCCTTCTCTGTCAGTCATTAATTTCTCCAGTTTGGCTCTTTAGAGAGACCTTGACTAGATAATCAGACAGACAATGGGTATCCGCTCAAAGTGTAGCTTCAAAATAATGCATTTTGGTGGGTTATTTGCATAATCTTCACCCTCAAATAATTTTCTTGAAAATCCATTTCACACGTATTATCCCAAAAAGTCCTTTGAAGTCCACAATATCTCCCAGCAATTGAATTATTCATGTCTTCCTCCTAAAGAAGCGCCATGTAGGTACATAAACAGTTGTATTTTTAATACAATAAAGTCCAAGAATGTGAAACTTGATTCAATAATATTTGTTCAGGATGTTACAGAATCTTGTCATATCTGCAATATAGTCTTTTGCACTCTTGCACTCTATATTGAACTCTTGGAATATAGTGTCTGAACCTCCTGCTGCAGTTACTTAACTCAAATCTTCTTCTAGCCTTACTCCCATCTATAGGGGGTGGTTCTTCACATCCTTCTTATCCATTCCAGTCTGTCTTGCATGCATTCCTTGGAAACTGTGCAGCTAATCATATCCTTTAGTATGACAACCACCCCTCTAGTTCTGGGTCTGCCAACGCTTCTCTTTCCCTTCACTTCTAAGTTTAACTCCCTGTTTCCTACATAATCTTCTGATTTTCTTTTCACATGGCCAAACCATCTATGCCTCAATTCACTCAGCTTTTCTGTAACTGGAACCAACTTCACATTTCCTCTACTTCATTCATTCAAAACATGGTCCATCCACGGAACTCCAAGTATCCATCTTTACATTTTCATTTCCATTGCATTCAAGATCTGCTCTGGTCTCTTCCTCAATGCCCAGAATTCAGATCCCTGTGAAAGTGAGGCCTAATTAACATCTTGCAGATCTCACTTTTTAATCTGGTAGGTTTAGTGAAAATACAAATGCTTATTTAAATAGACATATAATGCCCAATCCAGCATGAACGTTACTCCTGTAAATATATTGTACACATGAATAATTTTATTGAAATTAAATGCGAGGACGGACTACTAACATGAGTGTGAATCTGTCTTCAGGATCGGGATAATGCATAATGTTGATTAAATTCAGTCCTGCAGATGGTCTACAAGTGGAAGTCTTGTAAATCTCAGTTGGAGTTCTGAATGCAGATAGGCTGTAGGGGTATGTCCATTTAGTCTAAACATTCAAGAGCATGCAGTATCATGTCTATAGAGAAGAAGAGATTCACAAAAACATAATAGCGAAATGAAACCCACTCAGAGGAGATCTCCTTTCTTTCTTCCTGTAGGATTTTCAAAAGGTGAGGGTGATTGTTTGGTGAATCACTATTGGGAGGGTGTTCTGTGCATGTACTGATGGCATGAAGAGGACACATAATTAGACAGTGGAACTTCTTGTCACAGAGTGACTTTGAAGGCCAAAAATGTAGCAATATTCAGATAAGGTTTGGATAAGAAAAATATTCTGTGTTATTATAATTAATTATGACAACATATTTTGAAGGGATATTAAACATCATGTTTCAGGGATTAAGCCACATAACCCAGTCACTGTAACACATTAAACAGTTTTAAACAAGGTTCAGAGTATGATTTGCAGAGATCTCAGTCTGCTTAGTACCTTGGCAAACACACCATTAAAAATCTCTTTTTATAACCTTTTATTAAAAACAAGAAGTAAAAATGCATTTGAAATGTAAAATATTAAATCAGGCTTTCATTTTAACAACATCTCTTGTTCCCTTTTCCTTGAGCTGGAGACAGTTTTTAAAAAAACAATTAGATACGTTCATGGAGGACAGGTCATCAATGGCTATTAGTCCAGAAGGCCAAAGAGGCAACCCCATGTTCTGGGTGTCCCTAAACCTCTGACTGCCAGAAGCTTGGACTGGATGACAGGGGATGTATCACTCGATAATTGTCTGCTCTGTTCATTCTCTTTAAAGAATCTGGCACTGGCCATTGGCAGAAACATGATACTGGGCTAGATGGACCGTTGGCCTGACCTGGGATGGTCTTTCATTTGTTCTTATGTTCTAACATGATAATAGGTGGTTCCCTAGTCAATGGGAGATGCTGAGGTGTGAGGTGTGTTCTAAGCCCTGCTGCTGTCATAGAATTCAGTTCCCATATCCCCGTCAGTGAGACAAATTCTTCTGCTTGTCATTCTCAGCTAGGAACCTTCTAACCCAACCTAAGGGTTTTTTTTTTACCATGAAGCTGGGGCTGCGGGAAGAAGAAAAAGGAATTAGAGGGAGGAGACCGCTCATAACTTTTATCCCAATGTTCAGGGTAGTCAGAACTACCTGGAATGTGAGAGAGCCCCACGTCAAGTGCCTGATAAAGAGACAGGATTTAAACAGGGGATCTCTCCCTACCCATGAGGATGTCCTAACCACTGGGACACGCTCATGTGGATCTTTCTCTAACTCTCCTGTCCAAGCCTAAATTCCTTTGTGGATCTAGCCCTCCCTGGGGAATAAACCCATTGGCTCCAATCTTTATTATGTTATCCTCAGTAATTATTATTGAAAATCCTTGAGATTTTAGTAGGATAGAATAAGATAACTGATGTTAAGTGGAGTTTCAACAAATTCATCAAAAAACAAAAGAACAGAGATTAATAGATGAAGAGATTATTTTTATAGAATTGGCCAGAATCTCAGCTGGCATAAATTGGGCATAGATCCCCTGAAGTCAGTGGGCCAGATTAAAGAGATATGGAGATAGAGGAAAGGAAGAAATGTGTGAATGACTCTACAGCCCGGTGCTCAGAGCACTCACTCTGGATTTAGGAGACCCAAGATCCAGTCCCCCGTGCTCTAGTGACTCTTGTACAACTGGGAATCTGGCCCGCTGACTACAATGGAGCCACACTCATTTATACCAACTGAGGTTTGGTCCCAACGTTTCCATCAGTCACCTGAACTGAGAATTTCCCAAACACAAGTTATCCACAGTTCTATGCTTTCTGATTTAAAAATATGTAATTTAATTTATTTCAGATCATCAACATTACTTGAGAAACTTTAATTTCCCCAACATTTTCCTTAGAGCTGTTTTCACCTCTTTGTTTTTCAGGCTGTAGATGATGGGGTTTAACATGGGGTTCAAGACACTGTACTGGATGGAGAATATTTCATCCAGAACCCCAGAAGAGACTGAGCTGGGTTTTGTGTACTGGAGAAAACCTGTCACATACAACAAGGCAACCACAATAAGGTGGGAGCTGCAGGTGAAGAAGACTTTATGCCTGCCCTCCACAGAGCGTATTCTCAGGATGGTGAAAATGATGTGAATGTAGGAGATCAGGGTGAGGAGGAAGTAATTTGATGCAAATATGACAGCAGAAGTAAGAAGCACAACTTGATTGGTGAGCGTCTCAGGGCAGGACAGTTGTAATAGAGGAGGGAGCTCACAGCTGAAATGATGGATTTGGTTGTACCCACAGAAATGCAACTTCAAAGTAAAAACAGTATTAAGAAGGGCATAAAAGAAGCCTGTGGTCCATGCCCCACTCACCAACAGAACACAGATCCCTTTGCTCATTCTCTCTATGTAACGCAATGGGTCACAGATGGCAGCATAACGGTCATAAGCCATGGCTGAGAGAATGAGAATTTCAGCACCACCTGAGAGGAGAATGAAGAACATCTGAGCAATGCAGCCATAAACAGAAATAGTTTTGTGTTCTACTAGGAAGTTCCTCAGCACATTAGGCACCGCGACTGAGGAATAGCAGATATCAACAAAGGATAAGTGGAAGATGAAGAAGTACATAGGGGTGTGAAGGTGAGAATCAGCTCTTATCACCACCATGATCACTATGTTACCACCCAGAGTTATTAGGTAAATAACTACAAACACCAAGAAGAGGAAAATCTGCATGTGTGGGTCACTGGAAAGTCCCAGGAGAATAAATTCGGTCACTGTGGTTTGATTTTTCATTGGCATTTATTCAGGAAAACTGTGACCTGGAAGATAGATTAATCAATCAATAAAGTTAACTCATACTATAAAAGTGAATTGAAATGGCATGTAGAAATCGTCTCTTTTAAAAATAGACAAGATTTAGAGAAAACAACAGTGATAAGCTGGCTGGAATTTGTGTGTTGTATAGAGACAAAATGGGCCATATACACAACAGGGCTTAGGCCCCGAACTGGCACTTTAAGCATCTAAATTGCAGAATTAGGCCTCACAGGTATTCACAAAATCTGCACCCAGCTGGGACTATGGGACAGCCTGATGCGGGCCTCACTTTGTCTCTCCTGTTGAATCTGTTCCTCTGTGGTTAAATAATTAAAGGGGCATCTAAGGTGAGGGCCCTAACCACCAGTACATAAAGCAATTCTCTCACTTGCTGTTTCTCTCTGGCCTAAAAACTCTTTAATCTGTCCCTCTAACACCAGCAGAGATACAGCTGTTTTTACTCCAGCTGGGGATCTGGCCCCTTTACTCCAATGGAGCTATGGCTGATTTATACCTACTGGGGATCTTGCCAATTCTATAAGTTCCTCTTTGTCTATTACATTTTCTATTTTTTGTAGGCCAGTGGATTTCACCCTTTTCTTTTCATTTGTGGACCCCTAAAAAAGTTTGAACGGACCCCTCATCTGTGGACATCCAGGGGTCTGTGGACCACAGGTTGAAAACCACCATTACAGAGTATTTAATATCTATAGTATCTTATTGGATTCATCCCTATTAAAATATCTAGGATTTCTATGATAATAAAATATTAATAAATAATACATAATAAAAATAAGAAACCCCCAAGACCTAGAAAAACTGGTTTGGGCATAGGCTGACACTCCAGTCAAATACAGAGAACACTAGCAAATTGATAAATATTACAAATACCATAAAAAGGGCTTCAAAAGAGCTTAGCTGTATGACAGGCTCCTCCACTGACAAGGTGTGTGTGTGGAAGTGGGTAACCCCAGGTTGATATCGTGCAACTGTCCAAACAATTCAAGAAAACCACAGATAATTTTCAGCCAAAGACTGAAAAGGACTTGTGCAAACCAAGAAATGATCTAAGGTTGGATTTTGGCAAAACCGGAAGAGATATGCTGGAGGACATGAATGCTCCAAGACTTGAAGGAGAGAAATGACCACACTGAGAAAGAAATGACTGAGCACAGACTCACTGGGCAACTGTAAGCTTAATAGCAAAGTGGAATTATTTACGCAAATGGAGACTGAAAGCCTGAAAAGGGAGATAAGTCATGCTGACCCACGTGCAAACATTTTGGTAGAAGCAATGACACAGGATCAACAGTAGTGTGGAACACTGCCAGGGTGATCAAGAGGAATCAAGGGGATAAGTAAAAATTTGACATCCAAACAAGAGAGCTGCAAGTGATGCAACAAGTATTGAATAGCAATCAAGACACGGACAGGATGTCCGAAAGTGTAATAGAGGAAAAAGTCTTCTATCTGTGGAGGAAGAAGTTGATAATTAAGAATGCAATATCAAAACATATTAAAAGTGAGAAAGAGAAAGTGGTCATCTGGTGGTGATAAAAAGGAATGACCGAGAGTGCATCCCAGCCCAAGACATCATGAAAGATAGTAGATAGGAAATCCCCAAATAAAGATTCCAAAGTTTTACACAGAAATGAGTGCATGGACAGTGGTGGAGAGAGATGAAACCTATTAGGGATAGAAGATGAATAAACTCATGGCTTCTAGAAGGATATCAGAAAAGAGAGACAGAGAGCCTCAATATGAGTGCACAAGTCCTTATGGGTTATTTACACAGAAGAAAGATCAACCAACAAAATTGCTCCCTGAACCGCAGAAAGTGTTCTGAAAAGGAAGAAACTGTGGAGCGCCTGCTGAGCCTGGCTAGGAGAGAACAGATACAAGTTCCTGCACTGGAGTCCCTGTGGAAGTACGGATTTAAATGAATCGTGTGTTATTACAACCACCAAATCAAAAGTGCTCTTGAGAATGAACAGGCATAGACTGAGCAGTGCAGAAAAATAGGCCAAATGTGAATAGATAGTGCGATACCAGCAGAGAGTGTCATAAAAAAGAAACAAGAAGACAAGAAAGCAAAGTATGAAGAACACTTCCGCAAATTACATTGTTTATGGAAAAATAGAATACAGATGATCCAAGCGATTATTGGAATACTTAGAGTGATCCCTAAGGGTATGACTGAGCAGCTGAAGAACACGTGAGGAGTGCAAGACATCATGTTCAGTGACTTCCAGCAGACAGCGCTCTTAAGCACTGTGAAGGAAAATCAAATGAAAAGGAGAACATTTGAGCATCTAAAATGCAGGAATTCTGTAAAGGGTTTAACAAAATTCCTGACTACCCAAACCTACAGAGTCGGTGCAGGACAGGATTCATTGGTGACTCGTGGGGATACATTTTAGACAGTAACTTTACCCTTTTCATGCATAAAGATCTTGTATATTGTGAAAGCTATTTGTTTAAAAAAAAAAACCTTATGTAATACTGAGGACAGTAATAATGATCCTAATAAATGAATGTGCCCAGCAAACACTCTCTAGACACGCTGACATGATTTTAAAAAGAGGGGTCTGATTGTAAGTTAATGGGAGTTTTGTTCCTAAATCACTTAAACTCCTCTGAAACTTCAACCCAATGGGACTTTTGACTCAGGGATCCTGCACTGCTGAATATCAGGCTGTTCCTACATAAGAGAATCTCTCCTGCCCTAATGGAATTGACACTGATGTGTAGTGGAAATGGGAAGGAAGCCAATGTTCTGACCAGTGTCAAATCTATGTTTATCCCATATGTATCCCAGAGAGAAAACGGTTTTCCAATTATCAGCTAATCAGACAAATACCTGAGCAAAGATATGGACCTTGTCTGAGTGGTAACAAAGTCACTGTGCACAGTGATACCAAAAGCTAAGTGTCTTCTCTAGAGAATGCCCTGCCTCAATTACTCACCCTCCATCACAGACTCCAAAAGTAGAAACTACTGTTTCCTACACCAGCTGATCTCAGTGTGCTCAGTGCTGCCTCGAGAAATACATAGAGAGAGATGGCTGGGTTGCCAGCCATGACCCCTATGCGGCTACTGACTCTGTGTGAGCCAACTGCTGCATTCAGGCAGAAATCAAAGGGACTCTGCAGAGAGACCCACCCCTAGAACTTGGTCCTTTGAATTTAAAAGGAAAATAAAACATTATAATGAATAAAAACATGAATCAACTCACCTGCCTTTTTAATGTGAATCATAAATATGGTGAGATCATTCTGACCTGTGGTTTCCTCTTCTTGTTTTCTTAGTCTATCTACAATTTTATTGATTTGTCTGTCTAATCTCTCTCTGCCTCTGGGAAACAGCATTTAGGTTATCATTTTTTTTTTTAACCAGGAGCAGTGAGACCCTTAAAAGGTTATCAGTGAGAGTGGAACAAAGACCCTTCCCTTAGCAGACTCCAAGACTAAGAGCTGATTTCTTGAGAGCTGTTTAAATGCTGTCTTGTTCCCCTGGAACAAGATCCCTGAAGTTCACTCTCTCTGATAAGGTACCAAGAACACTGCGTTGGATCAGCCCTTAAGCAACGGTGTACGGTTCATAAGAATGAGGGTACTCAGGCTTAGATTATGAAAAGAGCCCAAGAGATTTAGGTTTCCAATCTCAGGGACAGTCAATTAATAAGGCACATATTTAGGCTCAGATTCTGAAAAGTAGGCTAAGGAATTCGAGATTCAAATAGCAAATAATTTCCTCTCCCTAGACTCCTTTGAAGATGTTAGCAATAATGTATAATTACCACAAGAGGGCAGTGCAGGTGAAAGCAGGGGAATTGGCCAGCCACCCTTAAACATCAGCAATAGATCGATACACAGGTTAAGGAATGAGAAAAGCGCAAATAGACTGTAAGATGAAAGGAAAGAATAGGAGATGAGACAAAGGAAAAGCTATATTGTATGAGCTGGGCAAAATTTTCAGACAAACAGTCAGTTCACCGATAAATGCTGTTTTGATTGACCTGATACATTTGTGAATTTGAAGCAAGCTTGCCAAATGGATTAATCCAAGGCAAAGGGAAAAAAAGAAAAAAGGCTAATTTCACAAAGAGGCACAAGGAATCTCATTAACTTCTAGTACCTTTAACACATTGGTTAGGGAACTCAACACCCAGGCACATGGGAGACACTTGTTCACGACCCACCTCTGCCTGTTGTGGAGCAGAGATTTGAAGTTTGGTTTCCCATCTCTCAGGAAAGTGCTTTAATCTCTGGGCTACAAAGTAGCTTGCAGCAGGGCTTTCTCAGTCTCTTTTCTTGAAGCTGTTCACTTTGTATAAATCAGCAGCACATCAGAATTATCAGACACACATGTCTATAATACAGGCATGGCAGTGTATAGAATTGATTTCCATCTTAAATGGTTCCTTGCAAGTCTTCTTCCTTCCACAAGAGTCAGTATGAGAGGACTAAGGTTTCTTATATCTCACAAAATTGCATCTTCCAATCTTATTCTTAGGCCTGGTCCACACTAACCCCCCACTTCGAACTAAGGTACGCAACTTCAACTACCTTAATAAGTAGCTGAAGTTGAAGTACCTTAGTTTGAACTTACCGTGGGTCCAGACGCAGCAGGCAGGCAGGCTCCCCCGTCAATGCCGCGTACTCCTCTCGCCAAGCTGGAGTACCGGCGTCGACGGCGAGCACTTCTGGGATCGATCCCAGAAGATCGATTGCTTACCACTGGACCCAGAGGTAAGTATAGACCTACCCTCAGTCAGCCTGGTGCTCTATTTCCTTTGACCCCAGATATAAAAAGCATTAGTAAAAGCATAACTTCTTCTGGGAGTTGAACATGACTCCACCATTGCAGTCATCTTCTCAACTGATGCCAGACTGCAACTTGCTGGGATCATCTAAGTATCTCCTCATTTGTGACAAATCAAACAAATTGAAGTAAAAAATACGCTGTAACTTTTGACACTGAAAATTGTTTAGTTTCCTCTCCTCAGCTGTGTTTAATGGATATGTTTCTTCAGCATATATCAGAGATGTCATCACAACAACATCTAACAGTTGCTTCTTAGTTGTCACATAGACATCCTGCTACCCAAACAGGGCCCTTGAAGGATGCTAAAATGCCATTGATACAAGAACTATCAGAGCTGTGACTTCTTCAGATTTACAACTTCCTTCCGTCAACTGACTACCCAGATACATAAAACTATTCACACATTCAATGTTGTTCTCATTTACGTGTTCTTTCTGCAGGTCATGAATAACCCCAGGCAAAACAAATTGCCTATCCAAATTATTTGTCATAGCATTCAATGAAATGAGAATGAGTTCACAAATAATTCAAGGGCACAAAACAAGGCCAACGTTCACAGCTAACATTTGACTGACTAATAAAACCACTATCATGGGTCTATAGCTTTTTCAAGAGATCAGAAACTGTCTCCTACATTTCTGAACATGTCCTGATGTGAACAGTCTAGTGAGGCCACCCAGTCTCAGGCTTCCTGCTCTCCAGTCTTTATGTCTCTTGGGTGGAGACCTGCATTGTTCTTCCTTCTGACAGGGGTGTTCCCAGTCTGACCAGTTTCCTGCCTTCACTATGTTATTCTAGGCAAAAGTCTGCCTAACAAACCAGCTCACTTCTCTTCTCAGATACACTACACAGGGATTATCCTGTGGATTCATGTTCTTCACACCCTCACCTCAGAACAAGAACAATGCCTGACTCTGTGAGTGACTCATTTATCGAGTTTGTCTCTTTGAAGATACCTTGTATATGTAATCAGCCAGACAATCTTTGCCCAAAGTGCAGCTTCAAAAGATGGGTTTCCAGGTGAGTCATTTGTATAAGGCTGGCCCTAGACCAAATGGCGCCCTGGGTGAGACGCATCTTTGGCGCTCCACCTCCATTTGTTAAACTTTTGAATACCTTATTTTTATTGCATTTGTAACACATTTCATGACTTTGGTGAATGATTTGCATGCATGAATTTGAACACTAGTATGTGTACATCTGTATTTTGTCGCTAACAACAAAAACAGCACTCTGAGCCCATCACCCCCCAAATCCGGGCCTGCATTTGCATTCCCTTACCCCCCACAAAATGTCCTTGGGCAGGGGTAGGCAATCTTTCAGAAGTGGTGTGCCCAGTCTTCATTTATTCACATTAATTTAAGGTTTTGTGTGCCAGTAATACATTTTAACATTTTTAGAAGGTCTCTCTCTATAAGTCTATATTATATAACTAAACTATTGTTGTATGTAAATTAAACAAGGTTTTCAAAATGTTTAAGAAGCTTCATTTAAAATTAAATTAAAATGCTGAACTTACGCTTCCAACCTTCTCAGCTCACTGCCCGCCTGGGGTTCTGTTCACCTGGGCCGTCAGCTGGCTGAGCGGGGTCTATGGCCGGGATGCAGGCTGGCAAGGGGCCGGCAGCTGGGACCCCAGACCTGGGGAGGGGGTTCAGGGGTCAGGGCAGAGGGCTGGGGGGCATGGGAGGTGTAGGGCAGAAGGCTGTGGGGGGGTTCAGAGGTCAGGACAGAGGACTGGGGGATGTGGGAGGTTTAGGGCAGAAGGCTGGGTGTGGGGGGGAAGTTCAAGGGTCAGGGCAGAGGGCTGCGGGTGTGTGGGAGGTGTAGGGCAGAAGGCTGGGTGTGGGGGGGGAGTTCAAGGGTCAGGGCAGAGGGCTGCGGTTGTGTGGGAGGTGTAGGGCAGAAGGCTGGGTGTGAGGGGGTTCAAGAGTCAGGGCAGAGGGCTAGGGGGCGTGGGAGGTGTAGGGCAGAAGTCTGGGTGTGGGGGGGGTTCAGGGGTCAGGGCAGAAGACTGGGTGTGGGGGGAGTTCAAGGGTCAGGGCAGAGGGTTGGGGGCATGGGGGTGTAGGGCAGAAGGCTGGGTGTGTGGGGGGTTCAGGGGTCTGGGTAGAGGGCTGGGAGTGTGTGGGGGTTCAGGGCAGAAGGCTGGGTGTGGGGGGGAGTTCAGGGGTCAGGGCAGAGGGCAGTAGGGGTGGGGGGTTCAGGGTCAGGGCAGAGGGCTGGGGTGTGTGGGGGGTGTAGGGCAGAAGGCTGGGGGTGTGCAGGGTTCAGGGTTCAAGGCAGAGGGCAGAAGGCTGGGTGTGTGGGGTAGTTCAGGGGTCAGGGCAGAGGGCTGTGGGTGTGTGGAGGTGCAGGGCAGAAGTCTGTGTGTTTGGGGGGGTTCAGGGGTCAGGACAGAGGGCTGGGGTGCTCAGTTCATGGGGGTGTTCCCAGCCCCCTGCCCTGAGTAGCTCAGGGCAGGGGTCTGGAAAGGATATGCCCTGTTCCACCCCCTTCCCCAAGGCCTCTTCTCTGCCTCCTCTATGGAGCAGTGAGCATGCTGCCACACCTCCCCCTCGCAAAGGCCATCAGCTGATTGGCGCAGGGAAGGAAAGGTGGAGGGGCAGGAAGGCACCAAGCTGGGAGAAGAAGCGGGGGAGGGGGAAAGCTTGGCTGCCGCATGACCAAGCTTCTGTCTCCTTCTCCCGCAGAGGAGAGCATTGGGCGGGGGGGGGGGGGCTGAGTGGGGCTGGGGGCCGGGACCACGGCAGGCAGCAGTGTGCCACTCAAAATTGGCTTGCGTGCTACATTTGGCACGCGTGCCGTAGGTTGCCGACCCCTGTCATAGGACATCCACTTCACTCATATTGTCCCCAATAGTCCTTTGAAGTTCCTAATAGCTCCCAGAGATTGCATTATTCATGACTTCCTCCCAAAGAATCTCCATTGAAACCTACAACACTCCGATATAGGATACCTGATATGTGTCTCTCTTTATCTCTCCTAATAAAGCCTTATTTCCTTTGTGAATCTTGACCCAGCTGAAGATAACACTCATTGTTAATTATTGTTATTATTGGAGACAGAGACATTAATAGGGATGAATCCTATAAGTACTACAGATATTAAATAGGGTTTTCAACAAAATACTCTAAAAGAACTACAGAATGCAATAGACAAAGATGTTCTTTTCATAGAACTGGCCAGATCCTCAAGTGGTATAAATTAGCCATAGTTCCATTGAAGTCAGTGGGTCAGATTGAAAGAGATATTGGCCCAAAGAGAGAGAGCGCATGAATGGCTCTAGATCCTGGTGCTTCTAGCACTCACCCTACATGGAGACCCAGGATCCTGTCCCCTTTGCTCCAGTGTCTCTTCTACCCAATGGGGATGTGCCCTGCTGAGTTAATTGGAGGCACATTGGCCAAAACCTCAGCTGGTCTAAATCAAAGTGTCAGATACCTGAGCAGAGAATCTCCCAAACACAAGTTATACACAGTTCTATGTTCTTTGTGTTTTTTAAAAAAATAAGATCGACACTACCTGAGAAATTTGAATTTCCCCAACATTTTCCCTACAGCTGTCTTCACTTCCTTGTTTTTCAGGCTGTAAATAATGGGATTTAACATGGGGGTCAAGATGCTGTACTGGATGGAGAACATTTCATCGAGAACCACAGAAGAGACTGAGCTGGGTTTTGTGTACTGGAAAAAAGCTGTCAAGTAAAACAAACCAACCACAATAAGGTGGGAGCTGCAGGTGGAGAAGGCTTTACGCTTGCCCGCTGCGGAGCGTATCCTCAGGATGGTGGAGATTATGTGAATGTAGGAAATCAGGGAGAAGAGAAAGGAGCTTGATCCAAGTATGACAGCAGAAATAAGAAGCACTACTTGATTGGTGAGGGTGTCAGTGCAGGACAGTTGTAATAGAGGAGGGAGCTCACAGCTGAAATGGTGGATTTGACTGGGCCCACAAAAATGCAACTTGAGGGCAAAAACAGTGTTAAGCAGGGCATGGAAGAAGCCTATTGCCCATGCACCACCCACCAGCTGAAAACAGATCCTTGTGCTCATTGTGTCCATGTAACGCAATGGGTCACAGATGGCAGCGTAGCGGTCATAAGCCATGGCTGAGAGAATGAAAGCTTCAGTAACAACTAAGAGGAAAAAGAAGAATATCTGGGTAATGCAGCCATTGACAGAAATAGTTTTGCGCTCTGCTAGGAAGTTCCTCAGTGTGTTAGGCACCGTGACCGAGGAATAGCAGATGTCAACAAAGGATAAATGAAAGAGGAAGAAGTACATAGGGATGTGAAGGTGAGAATCCGCTCTTATCACTACCATGATCACTATGTTACCAGCCAGAGTGATTAGGTAAATAAGTAAAAACACCAGGAAGAGTAAAATCTTCATCTGTGGGTCACTGGAAAGTCCCAGGAGGATAAATTCGGTCACCATGGTTTGATTTTTCATTTGCATTTATTCAGAAAATCTGTGACCTGGAAGACCAGAAAAAAAATGAAATTAACACTTATTATGAAAATAAATTGAAATAGTATGTGGAGATCATCTGTTCCATAGGATGAATGTAAAAAGAGTTCTATTCCATTCCATAAAATGTGTGTTTTAAGTAGACTAAATTTAGAGAGCGAGAGAAAGAGAGACGTGAGATGGCATTTGTGTGTTTTAAATAAGCAAAATAAGCTGGATCCACAAAAGGATTTAGGAATCTAACTGCCACTTTAGACGCCTAAATCCTATAATCATATCCTATTGGTATTCAGAAATTCCCTATTCAGCTCTGACTAAGGGATAGTCTGATGTGGGGCTCCCTCAGTCTCTCCTCTTGAAGCTGAACCTCTATGGATAAATCATTAAAGAGGCAGTGCAGGGTTAGAGGATACATAGTCTTCTGCATCCAGGGTGAGTGTTTAAGCCACCAGGCAATAGAGGAATTTATTCTCTCTCTCTCTGCAATCTGGCTTTATGACTTCAATAGAGCTACAGCTGTGTTACACCAGCATGGGAACTGCCAGATTGGCTGCAATGAAACTATGGCCAATTGACAATAGCTGGACATCTTGCCAAATCTATGAAAATAATCTCCTTCTCCATTACAGTCTGTCAGTTGTTCTAGACTGTTTTGTTGAAAACACTATTTAATATCTGCAGTATATAATTGGATTCTTACATATGAAAATCATTAGGATTTTTCAAGAAGAAGAAGAATAGAATCATAGAACTGGAAGGGACAGCAAGAGGTCATCTAGTCCAGTCCGCTGCACTCATGGCAGGACTAAGTATTATCTTGACCATCCCTGACAGGTGTTTGTCCAACCTGCTCTTAAAAATCTCCAATGATGGAGATTCCACAACCTCTCTAGGCAATTTATTCCAGTGCTTAACCACTCTAACAGTTAGGAACTTTTTTTCTAATGTCCAACCTAAATTGCCCTTGCTGCAATTTAAGCCCGTTGCTTCTTGTCCTATCCTCAGAGGTTAAGAAGAACGTTTTTTTCTCCTTCCTCCTTCTAACAACCTTTTATGTTCTTGAAAACTATTATCATGTCCCCTCTCAGTCTTCTCTTCTCTAGACTAGCAAAACCCATTTCTTTTCAATCTTCCCTCATAGGTCATGTTTTCTAGACCTTTCATCATTTTTGTTGCTCTTCTCTGGACTTTTTCCTATTTGTTCACATCTTTACTGAAAAGTCACACCCAGAACTGGACACAATACTCCAGTTGAGGCCTAATCAGCACGGAGTAGATTGAAATAATTACTTATCGTGTCTTGCTTAAAACACTCTTGCTAATACATCCCAGAACGATGTTTGCTTTTTTTGCAATAGTGTTACACTGTTGACTCATATTTAGCTTGTGGTCCACTTGACCCCCAGATCCCTTTCCGCAGTTCTTCTTTCTAGGCAGTCACTTCCCATTTTGTATGTGTGCAACTGACCGTTCATTCCTAAGCGGAGTACTTTGCATTTGTCCTTACAGAATTTCATCCTATTTACTTCAGACCATTTCTCCAGTTTGTCCAGATCATTTTGAATTATAATCCTATCCTCCAATGCACTTGCAATCTCTCCCTTCTTGGTATCGTCTGCAAACATTATAAGTGTACTCTCTATGCATTATCTAAATCATTGATGAAGATATTGAACCAGACCCAGAACTGATACCTTCAGGACCCCACTCGTTATGCCCTTCCAACATGACTGTGAACCACTGATAACTACTCTCTGGGAACTGTTTTCCAACCAGCTATGCACCTACCTTATAGTAGCTCCATCTAGGTTGTATTTCTATAGTTTATGAGAAGGTCATGCGACACTGTATCAAGAAGAAATGAATGTGACCAGAAAACATTATCTCGACACAGTGACATAATTTTGAAAAGAGGGGCCTGATAGAAAATCAATTGGACTTTTCCTCCTAAGTCACTTAAACTTCGACTCAGTGGGATTTTTGACTCTGTTGTCTGCACGTCTGAATATCAGGATGTACATACAGTAGAGAAATTTTACTGCCCTTCTGGAAGTGAATGACTTCAGTTATTAATGGAAAAGGGAATGAAATCAATGTTCTGTCCAATGTCAAAATTATGTTTGTTCCCATACAACACTAGAGAGAAACTGAACCTTTCCTGCATTATCAGCTCATGAGATAAATGCCTAAGGAAAGAGATGGACCTTGTACTAGAACATGAATGTCAACATAGGCAGATTCTGTGCACAGGGAAATTCAATTCCAAGGGCATTTTCCAGAGAATGCCCTTTCCCTGACCTCCCCCCCCCAATACAAACTACTTCACCAGCTGATCTCCACTATCTCACTGCTGCCTTAAGAAGGAGAAAGAGAGAGCTGGGTGGTTCAAGTAAATCAATTTCGCCAGCCATGGCCCCTGTGCTATAACTGAGTCTGTGTGAGCAGACTGCTGCAGTCAAGTAAAAGTCAATGGGACTCTGCAGAGACCTACCCCTAGATAAGAGGGGCAGAATCCGGTCCTTTGAAATGAAAAGGATACAAAAAATAAAAAGGAATAAAAATATGAATCAACTCACCTGCCTTTTAAGTGCAGCTCATAAATATGGTGAGATCCATTCTGACCTGTGATTTTCTCTTTTCTTAGTCTATCTACCTCCTTATTGATTTGTTTGTCTAGTCTGTCTATCTGTCTCTGGAATACAGCATCCAAGGAGATCCAATATTCTTTATCCAGAGCAGTGAAACCCCTCAAGCTGTGTGGGGTTATCAGTGGGAGTGAAGCAAAGAGCTTTTCCTTAGCTGACTCCAAGACTAGGAGCTGATTCTTGAGAGTTGTTTAAATCCTGTCTTATTCCCCCGGGGACAATCCCTGCAGTTCACTCTCTGTAACAAGCTCCTAGTAACATTGTGCTGGGTCAGCCCTTAAGCAATGGTCTGTGGTACCTAAGAATAAAAGCATTGAGGCTTGGGTTATCATATGCATACCAGTAATTAAGGTACCCAATGTCAGTGACAGTCAATTAAAAAGGCATGTATTTAGGCTGAGATTCTCAAAGCAGCTGAAGGGGTTAGATGCGCAAACAGCAGCACATTTCCTCTCCCTTAGACTCCTTTGAAGGTCCTAGTATTAGTGTATAATTACCACAAGTGCAGCAGAGGAGAAAGAATGGGGAATGACCAGCCATCCTTTAAAAATCACCTGGATACACAGGTTAAGGGATGAGAAAGGAGCAAATAGACTGAATAAGATGGCAGGAAAGAACAGGAGATGAGACAAAGGAGGAGCTTTTCTGAATACAGGTGGTAAATTTTTTCAGACAAGTAGTTTATTCACTGAAAAATGCAGTTTGGTTGACCCAATACTATTTGTGATTTTTTAAAAAAGCCAAATGATTTATACCAGGGTAAAACAGACAAACAAACAAAAACAATTAAAGTCACAATGCAACACAGGACATGTTAGTGCCTCCCTAATACCTTTAACCTAGTGGTGAGGGAACTCACCGGGGTCATGGGAGATCCTCATGCAATTCCTTCTCGGTCTGATGTAGAGAAGAGATTTGAAGTTAGGTCTCTTATCTATCAGGAAAGTGCTTTAATCTCTGTGCCATAGGCCTTGCTGGAAACCTAAGCATAAGTAACTGTATTAACCAAAGGCAGGGAACCAGAGTAAGCCTGTCTTTGACAGAATAACAATGCACTAGGTAAGCATATTGCTGACCAGAGAGCACGGTACAAACACACACAGATCTCTCAAGTAGCTATGTAAATACATTCTTAAGAGATGGTACAAGAGCACACTGACCCCTCATAAGATAAGATTGGGATCACAGGATAATGGGTGAGGATGTTTTGTTCTAACTAGCAGGTACGAGGATAAGGGTGATAACTAACAGCATCTGGAGTGTAATACGTAACTTTTTTGTATCAGTGTATAAAAGGAGAAGTCCAATGAGGGGCATCTTTGTATCGGTCAAGGGGACAGGACCCTGATGTCCCATCTTGTCACGGAAATACATGTGTTACTGTCCTGTTAGACAGGGCTTTGTACCGTGCTTTGCTGACAATAAACCTGGCCGAGGGACTTAGCCACCAAACGGAGCCTGTGGTCTTTCCTTAGGAAAAACATCGAGGTCTGCTGAATCGGTAAACTGCATTCCCTGCTCATGCAGCTGACACCGGAGCTCCAAGAACAGCAGCACTGAGCAGCCTTAACAACTCTCCACACCATGGTGGCAGGTAGAGTGGGTTTCCATCTTGAATGGTACATTCCAAGTCTTCTTCCTTTCACAAGAGTCAGGATGGGATGATTTTGGTTTCTTAAATACCACAAAATTGCATCTTTCAATCTCATTCATGGTTGCACTGACTCTTTACTTCTTTCTTCCTCAGTCTATAAACCTTCTGTAAAAGCATACAGTCTTCTGAACATTGCACATAACCCCAGCATTGCAGTCGTCTTCTTCTCAACTAATGCAAGACTGCAACTTGCTGGGATCATTTAAGTATCTCCCTGTTTATGACAAAATCAAATCAATGGCTTTCAAGGATATGTCATAACTTTTGACACTGAAAACTGTTTAATTTCCTCTCCTCAGCTGTTTTTAATGAATATATTTCTGCTCTGTATAACAGAGTTGTCATCACTAGCATATTGAATACTTGTCTCTTAGTTGTCACACAGACATTCTGTCTCCAAAACAGAGGGCTTTGAAGGTCCTGAAATGTCATTGGAACAAGACCCATCAGATGTGTGACTTCTTCAGATATAGAAACTCGTGCCGTCAAACAAGTACCCAGATAGAAAAACCTATTCACCCATTCAATGTGGTTGCCATCTACATGCAGCATCAGTGGGTCATGAACAACCCCTGGGCAAAAGAAATTGCCCATTCAAATTATTTGTCAAAGCATTCAGAGAAATCAGGATGAGTTCACAAATGACTCAAGGCCAACATTCACCCTTAATATTTGGCGGACTAGTGAAATCCAGTAACATGTGTCTATGCCGTTTTGAAGAGATCAGAAACTGCCCCGTGCATTTCTGAACATTTCCTCATGTGATTTTAATACAACATTTTGGATTGTATAATATGTTATGTCACAATACACTATCAGCATTATTTCTCTTTGTTCCTCTCTGTGTGTCATTTATCCTTCCATCAGC